>NW_022630093.1:0-87500 GCF_010909765.2 Amblyraja radiata
TGCTTCTCCCTCATTTTACACCCCTCTGTCTCTCCGCTCACACATTTAAGAAACCCTTTCCCTTTAACTCCGTCCTCAACTATCCCATTTGACACCCACCCCCTTATTCAGTTTTAAACCACCCGTGTAGCAGTGGCAAACCTGCCTGCCAGAAAGCTGGTCCCCCACCTGTTAAGATGCAATCCGTCCCTTTTGTACAGTTCCCCTTTACTCCAAAACAGATCCCAGTGATCTAAGAATCTAAATCCCTGCCCGTGCACCAGTTCCTCAGCCACACATTCAGGTCCCGTATCTCCCTGTTCCTGCTCTCGCCAGCACGGGGAACTGGAAACAAACCGGAGCTAACAACCCTGGAGGTCCTGCTTTACAGCATTTTTCAAAGCTCTCTAAAGTCAATCTGCAGA
This sequence comes from Amblyraja radiata, assembly GCF_010909765.2. NCBI lineage: Eukaryota > Metazoa > Chordata > Chondrichthyes > Rajiformes > Rajidae > Amblyraja > Amblyraja radiata. Next base: position 405 of record NW_022630093.1, read on the forward strand.
ATATTCATCCCCTTCTTTCCGACATCGTTTGTGCCGACATGCACTGCCACTTCCGGCTGTTCACCTTCGCCCTTGAGGATTTTCTGCACTCTGTCCGTGACATCCTGGATCCTGGCACCAGGAAGGCAGCACACCATCCTCGAATCCCATCTGTTGCCGCAGAAACCCCTGTCCGTACCTCTAACAATGACGTTGCCTGACGTTGGCCTCTTTGGTTTTGGCTCAACAGCCCTTTTTGCTTCGCAAGCCAGTCTGCCGCTCAATGTAATAACGTCTTCGGTCCCGACAGCTTCTAAGTGGGTGAACCTGTTCACAAGAGGTACAACACCTGGGGACTTTGCATTCCATGCTTCCCTCCCTTTCTCACTGGCTCCCACCTTCTCTCTTAGGTGTAACAATCTTACTGTAGGACTTGTCGAGGAACAACTCAGTTTCTCGGATGAACCTGAGGTCATCCACTTGCTTCTCCAGTTCCCTAACACGGTCCTTCAGGAGCTGTACCTGGATGCACCTCACATTTGTAGCAGCCAGAGGGACCAGCAGTGTCCTTGACCTCCCACATACTGCAAGCATCACACTGAATCAGCTTGCCTGACATATCCTTCTTTCGTCTCTCCCTCTCCAGCGTTTTGCGTAGCCACCTCTCCTCAGCCTCCTCTCGAGCCAAAGACTCGCCCTTTTCTCACAGGGCACTTCCCTCACAAGGCCGCTCCCTAATAGCCATCTTGCTTATATTGACTGATAAATTGCCTAATTTATAGAGGGACTGTAAAACCAGGAAGTGGTGTGCCTCAATTAATCTCTGCAAGCTGGAGCTCTGTCAATTAGTCTCTGTCATTCTGAGCTCTGAATGACACTGAACAAATGTCCACAGCACTGTGAGTACCCTCAATATCTCTCTCTCCCTCTCTCCCTCCCTCTCCCTCCCCTCTCCTCCTCCCCCCCTCTCCTCCTCCCCCCCTCTCCTCCTCCCCCTCTCCTCCCCTCTCTCTCTCTCCCCTCTTTTTCCTCCCCTCCATCCCCCCCCACCGTCCCTCCCCTAACCCCTTCCCCTCCACATACCCCTACCCCCTTCCCTCCACCCTCCCTCCCTGTTCCGCACCTCTCCCCCTCCTCTCAGCACATTCTCTCCCCCTGCCCCCTCTCCCCCCCCCCTCTCTCTCCCCTCCTCCCCTCCATCCCCTCCCCCACCCTCACTCCATCCCCTAAACCGCCTCCCCTCCACACCCCTTACCCTCTTCCCTCCACCCTCCCCCTCCCTGCTCCCCACCTCTCCCCCTCACCCCCCTCTCAGCACCCCCTCTCTCTCCCCCTCTCTCTCTCTCCCCTCCTCCCCCACCTTTCCCCTCTCACCCACCCTCCCTCTTATCCTCCTCTCCACCCCCTATCCCTCTTGCCCCTCCCTCTGTATCTCTGTCTCTCTCTCTGTCTCTGCCCCTTCTCTCTCTGCCCTCACTCTCTCCGCCCCCCCCTCTCTAGATGTGACTGCAAGTTGGGGGCTATGCGTGTACATAGGGTGGTTATGGGGTAAAAGGAGCAAATTAATAATATTAATATAATATCAAGGGGGGTAATTAGCGTGAGTGCGGTGGGGGGGGGATAGTTAGTGTGTGTGATGCTGCATGCCGCCTCCCCCCCCCCACAACCGCACGTTGGGGGAACAGACCCAACGGGTCTGCACTTGGTCTACTATTTGATATATTTACAAAGCTTTTCAAGTCAAGAATAGAACCTAATACGGAATGGATTATATTTGGAATAATAAAAGATATCAATTTAAATAAAGACCAAAAGGTTTTTTTAAATTATTGGTTAATAATTTGAAATAAATTGATACTTAAATTTTGGGAAAATACAGCTATACCAACTGCTAAAATGTGGATTAGGAATATGATGGACATATCGCACCTTGAAGAAATGAGACTCCGACTAATAGATAAATATGACCAATTCTTAAGGAGTTGGTCCCCTTTTATCGACTTTTTGGAATCATGTGATGCAGCTGTACTGTAAAGATTGCTGATTTCAGGTCAGGTCGTGGATAGATTTACATCTCCGAATAAAGATTTGAAAATGTCTCTTTTAAGGACCTTTTTCTCCTATTTCTACTTTCCACTTTTTCTTTTCTTATACACACACTTCACGTTTTTCTATTTTCTACTATCTATTTTTTCCTCTTTTTCTCCTCTCCATTTTCTTCTTCCTGTCTTTCTTATTTCCTTTTCAAAAACATAAAACTAGAGGTTGTACATTGAATGTATAATTACGTTATGACATAGTTGGCACCTAAAATTAGGTCCCACTGTATTGTTTTGTATTGCACTAACTTCTAATAAAATAAACAAAAAAAAATAAACAAAATAAAATTGCCTAATTTACCAGTTTACAAACCAAATTCCTCAGTTTTCAATTGTTTTCCCCCCTCTGACTCACTTCTAACTCTCCTCGCACACGGGCTGGAGCCAATCAGTGTTTTCTCCTGCTTATCTTTGTTGCTGTTGCTTCCAAATCCACAGCAGCTCTGAGTAAAGTCTGCCTGTGCTTTGCCTCTCCTTTTCAACGGTTTCCCCCCCTCTGACCCACTTCTAACTCTCCTCTCACTTGGGCTAGAGCCAATCAAAGATCTTATAGCAGAGCAAGATGGCCTACTCCTACGCAAAACACTTAGAGCGGTCATGGGCAGATTCATGGGTGATTATAGGACCCCTTTTTAGCAACCAGCCTCCGCCATCTTGTTCCGCCACCTTGCTTCCGCCCAAAGATCGGATCTGTAATGTCCTGTTTGCCAGCTTGTTGACGCTCTGTGTTCCCCCTGCAGGGCTTAGGAGCCGGTGCCGTGGATGGAGAGACGAGGACGTGAGCGGCCCCCATCTGCTCGGTGTGCGGGCTGAGCTTCGAGCTGCTGAGCTGCGATGGAGGACCACATGGCGGGACACAACAAGGAGAAGCGTTATGAGTGTGACGTGTGTGGCCAGGCCTGTCAGTACCCGAGCCAGCTGGAGATCCACCGGTGGGTGCACACGGGAGAACCGCAGCAGCACAACCGCGTGGACTCCGGCGAGAGGCCCTTCACCTGCTTCGACTGCGGCAAGAGCTTCAAGACGGCGGATGTGCTGAAGATACACCGGCGGGTGCACACAGGCGAGAAGCCCCATGGCTGCTCCACCTGCGGCAAGAGTTTTGCCCAGTTGTCGGCGTTGTGGGATCACCGGCGGGTGCACAGCAATGAGCGGCCCTTCACCTGCTCCAACTGCGGCAAAGGCTTCAAGTCGTCCATCCACCTGAAGATTCACCAGCGCACTCACACCGGCGAGCGTCCCTACACCTGTGCCCAGTGCGGCAAGGGCTTCACCCGCTCCAGCACCCTGCTGTTGCACCAGCGCACCCACACTGGCGAGCGGCCATACACCTGCACCCAGTGCGGCAAGGGCTTCACCCGCTCCAGCACCCTGCTGCAACACCAGCGCACCCACACTGGCGAGCGGCCATACACCTGCATCCAGTGCGGCAAGGGCTTCACCTGCCCCAGCAACCTGCTGTCCCACCAGCGCACCCATACTGGCGAGCGTCCCTACACCTGCATCCAGTGCGGCAAGGACTTCACCCGCGCCAGCAACCTACTGGTGCACCAGCACACCCACACCAGCGAGCGCCCCTACACCTGCGCCCAGTGCGGCAAGGGTTTCACCCACCCCAGCAGCCTGCTGGTGCACCAGCGCAACCACACCGGCGAGCGCCCCTACACCTGCGTCCAGTGCGGCAAGGGCTTCACCCGCTCCAGCACCCTGCTGCAACACCAGCGCACCCACACTGGCGAGCGGCCATACACCTGCATCCAGTGCGGCAAGTGCTTCACCTGCCCCAGCAACCTGCTGTCCCACCAGCGCACCCATACTGGCGAGCGTCCCTACACCTGCATCCAGTGCGGCAAGGACTTCACCCGCGCCAGCAACCTACTGGTGCACCAGCACACCCACACCAGCGAGCGCCCCTACACCTGCGCCCAGTGCGGCAAGGGTTTCACCCACCCCAGCAACCTGCTGTCCCACCAGCGCACCCATACTGGCGAGCGTCCCTACACCTGCATCCAGTGCGGCAAGGACTTCACCCGCGCCAGCAACCTACTGGTGCACCAGCACACCCACACCAGCGAGCGCCCCTACACCTGCGCCCAGTGCGGCAAGGGTTTCACCCACCCCAGCAGCCTGCTGGTGCACCAGCGCAACCACACCGGCGAGCGCCCCTACACCTGCGTCCAGTGCGGCAAGGGCTTCACCCGCTCCACTAGGCTGTATTCCCACCAGCTCACCCACACCGGCGAGCGTCCCTACACCTGCACCCAGTGCGGCAAGGGCTTCACCCGCTCCAACAACTTACTAGAGCACCAGCGCACCCACACCGGCGAGCGTCCCTACACCTGTGCCCAGTGCGGCAAGGGCTTCATCCGCTCCACCAGGCTGCTGTCCCACCAGCGACTGCACACCAGCGACCGTCCCGTCCCCAGCCCGGTGTGTGGAGAGCGCTTTGCCATGGCCTCCCATGTCCCGTCTAACCAGCACGTGCACACCAGTGGCCAGCCCTACGACTGCCCGTACTGCGGTGAGGAGTTTGACAGCTCACGGGGGTTGCGGCAACACAGGCGGACCCACGCCGGCGAGCAGCTGCTCCCACTGTGACAAGAGAGGACGGGGGCTGCGGGAGCACCAGCGGATACACACCAGAGAGAGACCCTTTGTGTGCGCTGAGTATGGCAAGGCATTCACCCGCCTTGACCACCTGCTGGAGCACCGACGAGACCACACCGGCCAGCGCCCCTTCACCTGCCCGCTCTGCGGCAAGGCCTTTGCCCACTCCTCCAGCCTGTTGGCACACCGCCACGTGGATAGATAGGCACAGTTTAGGTAGACATAAAATGCAGGAAGGAATGGGTAATGTTTCAGGGTCGAGACCGCATCTTCAGTGTCGACCCGAAACGTCACCGATTCCTTGTCTCCAGAGATGCTGCCTGACCCGCTGAGTTACTCCAGCACTCTGTGAATCGTCACCTTTCCATGTTCTCCACCGATGCTGTCTGACCCGCTGATTTTCTCCAGCACTTTGTGTTAGTCATAAAGTGATACAGTGTGGAAACAGGACCTTCGGCCCAACTTTCCCACACCGACCAACATGTTCCAGCTACACTAGTCACATCTGCCTGTGTTTGGTCCATATCCCTCCAAACTTGGCCTATCCGTGTAACTGTCTAACTGTTTCTTAGGATAGTCACAGCCTCAACTACCTCCTCTGACAGTTTGTTCCATACTCCCACCACCCTGTGTGAGAATGTTACCCCTCAGTTTCCTTTTAAATCTTTTCCCCTTCACCTTGAACCCATGTCCGCTGGTCATCGATTCCCCCACTCTGGGCAAAAGATTCTGTGCATCTACCTAAATTGTGTTCTGTGCAAGATTCCAGCATCTGCAGTTTCTTGTGTCTCCCTCACCGATCTCCACCTATCACTTCTGAAGATGGGTCTCAACCTGAAACGTCACCCATTCCTTATCTCTAGAGATGCTGCCTGTCCCGCTGAGTTACTCCAGCATTTGTGTTCACCTATCACTTGCCAGGCTTTGTCCAGCCCCCATCTCTCTTTTCCAGCTTCCTCCCCCCACCCACCCACTCCACTCAGTCTGAAGAAGGGTCCTGACTCAAAACGTCGTCTATCCATTCCCTCTAAAGCGGTGGAGGAACTCAGTGGGTCAGGCCGCATCTGTAGAGGGAAGGGAATCTAAGGCAACCACTCCCACCTCTCCTTTCCAACTTTCTCCACCCCCCACACCAAGCAGTCTGAAGAAGGGTCCTGACCTAGAATGTTGCCTGTCCATGCTCTCCAGACGTGCAAGTTACTCCAGGAGACTGTGTCTCTTTTTGTAAACCAGCATCTGCTGTTCCTTCTATCTGGTCCTCGATTCCCCCACTCTGCATTGTGCTCGGTCCGCCAAGGCTAAGGACGGATAAGGACCAAACACAAACACTCCCAGTTGCCAACCATTTCAACTCCCCTTCCCATTCCCACACTGACCTTTTTGCCTGGGCCTCCTCCATTGCCAGAGTGATGTGACACACAAACTGGAGGAACAGCACCTCATAGCTTACAGCCGAATGAGATGAACATTGAATTCTTCAAATTAAGGAGACTCCCCCCCCCCCCCCCCCCCCCCCGACCTAATCAAGTCCTGGAGTCTTGATTCTCCTCCAAAGTGCCGGTAGAACTCAGCAGGTCAGCCATCCGTGGTGGGAAACGGATGGAGAAGTGTTCCTTATATAAGCCCCTCCTTGGCCCTGTCGAGGAGCAGACCATCAACAGTACCAGCATCTTCTCATTCATACTGTACCCAAGGGAAATGCTAAAGTGAGCCAAGCTGCACACAGCCGACTGCTCACAGTACCAGCTGGCTGCCACTGGCCCAAACACTTAAAGGCATTTAAATGTGTTTTTTTTAAAGAGAGTCTTGACGTATTTGTGCCTTACGTAACAAATAAATCCATTTTTTTCCTGACCTCACTGTGTTTTTCGTAATTCTTCAGAATTCATGTTGTTATCAATAATGAGAGAAAATGCAAACCATCTCCAGAAATGATAAGAAATTATTCTCGCCTCCATGCATATCTGTAACTGTAGGGCAGTTGCACACCTCCCCACTACTTCAAAGATAGTTCCTACAGCTGGCAATATCGTTTGGCTGCTCTTGTGTTTTATTTGTTTAATGGATTTGATTAGATTAGGAAATGTTTCCTTTCCTACAAGGGTCATTCTTCTGAGGAGTTTCTATAGCAACATGCCCACTCTTGCCTTTATGAAGGGAATGAAGATTTGTACTGCAAGGTATGCCTGACAAATAATGGATTAGCTGTACAAAATATGATCCATTGATTCAATTGTGGTCAAATCCTAGTGAACACTCACCTTTTTCTAATGCAGCCGTCACCAACGTTGCAAAAGAAAAAGGGCAATTATTATACACATTCTGCACAACATACTTTTTTGACACCAAACAATGTTACATTTTGTTTCAGGCTATGCTTTACCAATCTTCACTGTTTGAAGCCATTTCAGCCTTCAATGGTGAACATTGCTTATCTCTGCTGATACAAACTTTTAGCTTGATACTAGACCAAGTGGGACCAGTTGTGTCCCTGTCACACGGTAGGCCTGGTCCCCAACGCAACCAGTTCCCGTAATGCAATATTTCACCACTCACCTGTTCCCCCAATACAATAATCCTCAACTCACCCAAAGCCCCCAAATGTGCAGGGACAGCTTATTTCCTCTTATCCCCCAGCACTCTCTCCCCTCCAATTCAGCCCCCCAATTGCACTTGCTGCCAGGAATTTAAAAAATAATCAAATTGCACTTCCCCTGCCTCCCCCAGCACTCCCTTCCCTCCCCTTCCTCTTCAGCCTCCCTGTTTTTAAACTTTTAAAAACTTCCCACAGGACTAAGTGGGGATGGCCAGCAAGGATTGGATCCCATTGTGGCATCATAGCTGTAACTGCCAGTGTGCAGATGGAAGCAAGTGTTGTCAAGGTGGGATTTTGTAAAGTTAAACATGTGAATAACTTGTAAAACATAACATCAATCTGAACAAAACTTGATAAAAAAGACACCACAAGACAATTGGGCCTCAGCGCTTAATCTCAAAATGAGACGCAGCCGAGATTACTTCCAGAAGCTTTTACTTTCAATCTTAGCAAGAATCTTTCCACATTTCACTTCACTCCTTGGAATTTTAAGAGTGATTGGTCTGTTCCCTTTTTTGTGCCGCTCCTACATCAACAATTCAATGAGCTTGTATTAAGAATATTATCCTTATCTCTGTTAGATTACAATCAAGTATTACAGCAAGTTTGTACCTCCTCCAACCTCATCTACTGCATCCGCTGTTCCAGGTGACAACTTCTCTACATCGGCAAGACCAAGCGCAGGCTCTCCCGGTGACCCAGCACTTACTCCCCCTCCCAGTCCCAATCTGACCTTTCTGTCCTAGGGCTCCATTGGCAGAGTGATGCCCAGTGCTAATTGGAGGAACAGCACCTCATATCCCATCCCTTCCCCTTCCTCATTTTCCCACTAGTCTTACTGTCTCTGCCTACATTCTTTCTTTATCCAGCCCTCTCCTCTGACATCAGTCTGAAGAAGGGTCTCACCCTGAAACATTGCCAATTCGTTCTCTCCATAGACGCTGCCTCGCCCGCTGAGTTTCTCCAGCAGTTTGTGTCTCCCTTCGATTTTACCAGCGTCTGTAGTTCTTTCTTTAACATTCCAGCAAGGAGACTCCCATTTAAACACCAATGCTGAATACACGGCTGACCATCAGGAACATGCAGTGTGAAAGTGATCATTAATCCATCATGCGATTCGACCACAATCAAACACTTTTACTTGTACTGGTTCTGACCTCCAAGTCTATCATTCTGGTGACAGTTTACCACTAAATCCAGAAAACCCACTGGCAAACACAAAGGTCACATGAAGTGCTGGGTCGACAACATTGCCGACCTCCCGAAATTAGCCGACTTATTAACTTCCATTTCAAGGTCACATTTATTGTCACATGAACCAATTAAGTTATAGTGATATTTGAATGACCATACAGCCATACAAGTAAAAAGAACACATTACACAATAACATTTAACATAAACATCCACCACAGTGGAATCCACATTCCTAACTGTGATGGAATGTAATAAAGTTCATTCAACTTCCTCCTTTGTTCACCCGTAGTCGGGGCTGAACCCTCTACAGTCGCCAGCTGCCGACGGCCCAATGTCCAAGCCCTCGCATCGGGGTGATGGAAACTCCGGCGTCGGGATGGATCGGAACAATCTCAAGCCCTTGAGCTCACGCATGGAGCTCTCGAGTCGGTCTCTTCTTACCGGAGACCGCGGCTTCGCGATGATAAATTCCACAGGCCCAACAGTCGGAGCAGATCCACAGCGATCCTCGGCAAAGGATCGCCGCTCCGCGATGGTAAGGCCGTGCCGCGCCCTGAAGCTCCGGACCGGTCGCCTGGAAACGCCGCACCAATCCAAGTTGTTAGGCAGCAGGGGGGGACGCAGACGTGACACAGGGAAAACCGCTTCTCCGCAGAGGTAAGTGACTGAACATGGTTTGCCCCGATCCCCCCCCCCCTTCCACCCAAATAAAACATACAATGCAAGTTTACACCCCAGCAGTATGAACAATGACTTCTCCAATTTCAGGAAGTCCCTGCTTTCTCCCTCTTTCCCATCCCCTTCCCAGCTCTCCCACAGCCCACTGTCTCCCCTCTTCCTTTCTTCTTCCCCCCACCCCCTCCTCCACATCAGTCTGAAGAAGGGTCTCCACCCGAATAGTCACCTATTCCTTCGCTCCATAGATGCTGCTTCACCTGCTGTGTTTCTCCAGCATGTTTGTCTACCTTTGAGAAACATTAAAACATATTTTAAGACATACTAAAAAATAACCAAAAAAGTTGAAGGGACGGACAGGCTGTTGGCGTGGCTGCCATCACGTGGGATGAATACTTGAACTGATGCCTAGAATGCAAATAAACCATTTTTGCCAGGGGGAAATGTAATTCCACTTAGCCAGTCAGAGGGATATGCTAAATTGTAATACATGCAGCCCCATAGCTCAATAGCAATCCTGTCTTTGCAAAAAACACCTTTCTCCCTATAATCATCAACTGAATATTTTGTTACTTACCTGCTTACACATGTTCTCCAACTAATTTGCCCGCAGCGTAGCACTCCGCTCTCCAACAAAGGTTCATGGTGATAGGCTGGGTCATGTCCTGTACCTTGGAAGCCATCTCTTGGCGAGGACAGAATCAAAGGTCCAATTCATCACAGCCTTCATTCATTGTGCCAACACAGCTCACAGTGGGTTGATAAAAAGGGGTTGAAAATCAAGATCTCAGACCCAGCTGAAATATCACAGGATCATGGACAACAGTGAAACTTGCCTTCCATGCACTTCCAAAACCTTGACTGGTTACAACAAGCAAGCACCTTGGCAAGCAACGTTGCAACATCCTGCAATTCTACTGGAAGCCTTTATTAAACGACATTTTTATACATTTTGGTTTCACCATGTAGAAATTACAGCTGTGTTTATACATAGTCCCCCCCCCCCCCCCCCCCCATTTCAGGGCACCATAATGTTTGGGACACATGGCTTCACAGGCGTTTGTAATTGCTCAGGTGTGTTTAATTGCCTCCTTAATGTAGGTATAAGAGAGCTCTCAGCACCTAGACTTTCCTCCAGTCTTTCCATCACCTTTGAAACTTTTATTGTTGTTTATCAACGTGAGGACCAAAGTTGTGCCAATGAAAGTCAAAGAAGCCACTATGAGACTGAGAAACAAGAATACAACTGTTAGAGACATCAGCCAAACATTAGGCTTACCAAAATCAACTGTTTGGAACATCATTAAGAAGAAAGAGAGCACTGGTGAGCTCACTAATCGCAAAGGGACTGGCAGACCAAGGAAGATCTCCACAGCTGATGACAGATGAATTTTCTCTATTAGAAAGGAAACCCCCAAACACCTGTCCGACAGATCAGAAACACTCTTCAGGTGTGGATTTCTCAATGACCACTGTCCGCAGAAGACTTCATGAACAGATATACAGAGGCTACACTGCAAGATGCAAACCACTGGGCAGCCACAAAAATAGGATGGCCGGGTTACAGTTTGCAAAGAAGTACCTAAAAGAGCAAACACAGTTCTGGAAAAAGGTGTTGTGGACAGATGAGATGAAGATTCACATATCAGAGTGATGCCAAGAGCCAAATATGGAGAAGAGAAGGAACTGCTCAAGATCGGAAGCATACCAACTCATCTGTGAAACACGGTGGTGGGGGTGTTATGGCCTGGGAATGTATGGCTGCTGAAGGTACTGGCTCACTTATCTTCATTGTTGATACAACTGCTGGTGGTAGTAGCATAATGAATTCTGAAGCATATAGACACATCCTATCTGCTCAAGTTCAAACAAATGCCTCAAAACTCATTGGCTGGCGGTTCATTCTACAGCAAGACAATGATCCCAAACACGCTGCTAAAGCAACAAAAATGGTCAATTCTTGAGTGGCCAAGTCATTCACCCGACCTGAACACATGCCTTTTAAATGCTGAAGAGGAATCTGAAGGGGACTAGCCCCCCAAAAATCATCAGCTAAAGATGGCTGCAATACAGGCCTAGCAGAGCATCACCAGAGAAGACACCCAGCAACTGGTGATGTCCATGAATCACAGACTTCAAGCAATCATTGAAGGCAGAGGTGTAGTCTACGTGGTACGCAGGTATACGCCGTATACCCACTAAGAAAGCTCCAGCATTTCCGTATGCCCACTTAGAAATGCGCAATGACACGTATCAACTTCGATAGTGACAGAAGTTCTGTTTATTTTATGAATGAAAGTATGACAGTTCTGTCAGAACTGTCATACTTTCATTCATAAATTCAACCTGTGCGCTGTGCCTCTGTCAGAGTCGCACTTTTCTTTGTAGGAAGTCGGAAAGTCCCGAGTTCCGAGTACAATGGAACGCAGCATTATAATAGCCATACAGAGGCTTCCGTCCATGGCCCGTGCCCGTGGTGACCGCCCGTGACCTAGACCTGACGTCACGTCACCTAGACCACAGCGATATCAACTCAGTCGGCGCCGAGGTGATGTCCAGCGGCTCAACAGTAAATCTGAAGCGGAAGCAACAAACTACCCTTAGCCATTAAAAAAAAAAAAAAACCTGCTGCTGCCTCGGACGACACACCAGCAGCCACTAGGACGTTAGATGAAGAAGCGGGAACTACAGCGGAGCCTGATGCCAGCAGTGTATCGGGTAAGTGAAAGTCGTATACAAGTGAACTTTAGCAGATATTAGACTACTAGCTACTAGCTTATAAGAGATTTCCCAAACTGAATGAATACCACGCATATATTCACTAAACGGCCTTGCTAGCTCAATCTTGTTGTAGTAAAGTAGTAAATAACGTAGTTATTACACATTTTACTGTGAGACTGTGAGTGTGTGTGTGCTGAATATCTCCATGTTCCTTCTAGATGATAACTCCTGGCCAACCCTATGGACTGAGAGTCAGGCTAGGGAGTTTAAAAGCAGGCATTCTTGGTTAGAATGGAAGGACAGAAAGTTAGGTAAATATCAGCCAACTTGTAAAGCTGGTATAAGAATAGAATAGAATAGTTTAGAATAGAATAGTTTCTTTATTGTCATTGTAACATGAACCATGTACAACGAAATTGTAAAATGTCAGCCAGTCAGTGCACCATTCAAACATTTCTAAAAGCTAACGATACATACAAATTAAATATTTAAAAAGATAAACAACTAAAATAAATATCATAAAAATAGCACGCATAAACACCCAGCCCTACATCCTTCTGTCGATTTCATGTATGTATGTATCGCCCCTGCGTTCCTTGGCGGCTACATTTAGTGCCTTTATAGCAGTGGGGTAAAAACTGTTTTTAAGTCTGTTTGTCCTTGTCCTTGTAGATCTGTACCGTCTGCCTGACGGTAACAGTTCAAACAGGGAGTGTCCGGGGTGGGAAATGTCCTTTATAATACTCTGGGATTTTTTGATGCAGCGGGAACTGTGTAAGTCCTCCAAGGTAAGGAGAGGGCATCCGACAATCCTCTGGGCGTTGTCAATGGCCCTCTGGAGCGCTTTCCTCTGAGCCGCTGTGCAGCTGGTGTACCATACGCATACACAGTATGTTAGGAGGCTCTCAATGGAGCACCGATAAAAGGACAGCAGCAGTCTCTGAGTGATGTTATTCTTCCTGAGCACCCTCAGGAAGTGCAGTCTCTGCTGGACCTTTTTCAGCAGCGCAGAGGTGTTCACGCTCCACGTCAGGTCCTCCTCAATATGGATTCCCAGGAAGCGGAAATCCGCCACCTTCTCCACACAGTCCCCTCTGATAATTAATGGTACCATGAACACATGAAGTCAACTTTATGCAAATGAGAGTATAGCTGGTTTATTTTCATCTTAAAGATATATTAATTTCACTTTTATACAATTAAATTATAATGATATTGTCACAGTTAAGCTTATTTACAGTTCATTCAATTCTTTTGAATAGATTCTTATCCAGTTCAGAAGGTGTTATTGCTAATATAGATTCAAAAAAGACTACTTGTATGATGTTAATTAGTCATGTTTTTGTTTACTTCCAGGTTGTGCTATTTGCAGCTCAACAAAATCTACTGGCGTCTTAACAGAGAAAATAATTTCCATATCTGAGGAGTGGGCGATGTTTAAGATCCAGTCATCAGGCTCAAGCAGACCAACAGCCCTGGCCTCCTTGAGAAACAAAATCAGACGGCATGAGATGTCCAGGGCACACGAAATGGCTCAGGAGCTCACTGAAAAGGGTGGACAGGATTTACTTGGGAATCTTGTGAGAGCTGTGTCAGACACTGTTAGCTGAGACAAATGCTGTATTCAGAACAGCATATTATCTTGCCAAGATGAACCGACCTTTCTCTGACCATGACGATCTCATTGAGCTTCAGGAAAAAAACGGAGTCAACATGGGCACAAGTCTGCACTCAAGGTACAGTTCAACAAAAATTGTGGAACACATAACAAAAAAGATGCAGACAAAAATAGTTGACAGCATTGTGTCATCTTCAAGCAAGCTGTCTGTTCTCATTGATGAGGCAACTTCTCTCAGCCATAAATCAGCCATGATTGTCAATGTGAAGGCCTCTTTAGATGGAGCTACTCCTGAATTTGTTTGTTTGGACCTGGTGGAGCTGGAAAGCCACAGGGCAGAGTCTATAGAGGGAGCTCTATTAAACTGTTTGGACACTGCAGGCTTTAGTGAAGAGTGGCTTCAAAACAACTGGATCTCATTTGTTTCTGATGGAGCCAGTGTTATGTTAGGCAAAAACTCTGGTGTGGCAACCAGGCTGACTGCAAGGTACCCTAACCTCTTCACATGGCACTGTATGAACCACCGTCTAGAACTGGCTGTAAATGATGCTGTGGTTGAGGTTCAGGCAGTCAACCACTTCAAAGTTTTCATGGACAAACTCCACAATCTCTACAGTCAGTCCATTAAAAATTCACGGGAACTTATGGAAGCAGCACAAAAAGTGGGCTCACAAGTCCTGAAGATTGGCAGAGTTTTAAACACCCGATGGGTTGCCAGCAGTTTCCGTTCTGTAAAGGCTGTGTGGAGGTCATACGAAGCACTTAACAGACACTTTGAGAATGCTGCAGGAGACCAAACAAGAAACGGCAAAGAGAGGCAAACCTACAGAGGCCTGGCACGTCGTATGCAAAGCAAGGAATTTCTTTGTGACCTTGGACTCATGTATGATGCACTATCTGAACTTTCAAACCTGTCCCAGCAATTACAGGCCCATTCAATCACACTTTTAAGAGCAGAACAGCTGCTGAAGCGCACCATCCGAGTGCTGGCATCATTTAAAGATTCTCCAGGAGAGAAATTGGAGGAAGCATTGAAAGCACAGGCTTTGGGACAGTTTGGATCAGTGTCCCTGGAGTCAAATGCTAAGCTCATGCGCATCAATACAAAACAGTTCCTACCAAGTCTGATCAACAACATGGAGAAGCGGCTCTCATTTAAGGATGAAATTCTTCATGATCTCAGCATTCTGGATTCAAGCACATGGCCATCAACACCTGGCATACGGCACGGTGTGTCACAGGTAAAACGACTGTGCAGGCGATTCAATCTTTGTCAAGAACAAGCTGTCAATGGAATGAGAGATTTCATCGAGCACCCAGAGAGTGAACCTGAATGCCTCAAACCACTCATCCACTGCATGCAGACCATCCCTTGCAGCACTGCAGAGTGTGAAAGGGGCTTCAGTCTGATGAATATTGTGTACGCACACCAAAGATCTAGAATGTTGTTGTCTAGTGTCAGCAATTTGATGATGATCAGCATCAATGGGCCCCCTGTAAGCCTTTTTGAGCCAAGCAAATATGTATCAACATGGTTACGAAGCCATCGCTCTGCCACGCAAGCAAGAAGGCAGAGCACACCTCAGATGCCTGAGTACAAGCAAATTTGGAAAGTTTTGTAAACTAGCAGGCTATTACATTTAAAGTGAAAAACAATTGTTGACAAAATCCCTTTTAGTGGAATACAAACACTTTTCCATACCTGCTACAGTAGCAAGTATGGAAAAGTGTTTGTATTCCACTAAATATTCCTCATGTAACTGCGTATTCACCTTTGTTTGTTACTTTTTTACAATGAAGGGATTGTGGTGTTTGTTTTATTTTGCATGGGTCATGCGCCCTCCGCTGGTCGTTTTTGCGGATGTACTGTTTTTCTTCTCTGTTAAACACTGAACAGATGTTATTTGCGTAGGACTTACTGTGATTGAAAACGTGTATTTTGTGATGCTGTGTGATTGCTGTATTAAGTATGGGTGTGAGACGTCTTAGAACAGTTGCTGATATGTTTTATTTATTTTAATTTATTATTTAAGTATTTTTGTATGGGAAACATAATTCTAAAGAACACGTTTTTATTTAGTATTTTTGCATTTATTGTTTCTTATATAGGGTATTTTATTTTATTGAGTTGTAATTGTTTCTGACAAATGACTAACTGTTTTTTCTTGTCTCAAAATTCTAAACAGAGCATGCAGCAGCAGCAGCAGCAATAAATGTCCTGTGCAAAAGACTCAAGTATCCCGTCGTCTCCTTAGCACATTAGTACTGAGGCCAGGCCGGTTACATATACAGTAGTACAGTGTTTATATAGCCAACAGTTATTTATTTATTGATGCTTTATAGTTTATTATTTTAATGCTAGTGCCTAATGGTGATTTTAATTTGACTGTTTATTGTCCTAGAAACTGATGACAATATCGAGTGTTGAATAATCTCAATTACTTATGGTGGTTGTAGACTACTGTATGCGACAGTGAGTGTGGCGGTGTTTATAGGACGGGGGTGGATGAGGCTAGGAGGAAATCATCACAGTATACCCACTACAAAAAACTAGACTACACCACTGGATGGTTCCGCTGACTGGTTGGCACGCAACAAAAGCCTTTCATTGTACCTTGATAAAGGTGAGAAGAAACTAAACTCCAACTCAAACGGATAAGCTTTTCCCATTGAGAGTATGGAAGATTCAAACAAGAGGACATGACTTGAGAATTAAGGGACAGAGATTTAGGGGTAACATGAGGGGGAACTTCTTTACTCAGAGACTTTACTGTGTGGAATGAGCTTCCAGTGGAAGTGGTGGGGGCAGGTTCGATTTTATCATTTAAAAATAAATTGGATAGGTATATGGATGGGAAAGGAATGGAGGGTTATGGTCTGAGTGCAGGTAATAATAATAATAATAAATTTTATATTTAATGGGCACCTTTCATACAAAATCTCAAGGACACCTTACATAGTAATCGGAATAAAAACATATAATCGGAGTAAAACAAGTAATTAAAGACATCACAATGACACAAATTAAAAACAGAATTCAATCCAAAAACAGAAAATCAAAAACACAGTGTGAAGAGAGAGCAGCGGCAACCAATTCGTGCCAGCGTCCACTCTCCCTTCACGGCAGCCATCTTGGACACAGACCTACAAGACTACAGTTAGACAAAAAAAAAATGGTAGATGGGACTAGGGGAAAATAATTGTTCAGCACGGATTTGTAGGGCCAAGATGGCCTGTTTCCGTGCTGTAATTGTTATATGGTTATTTGGACTAAATGGTCAAACTAGCACAATCATAATCTTCAGCCAATATCTGAGTTCTGGGTCCCTATTCCCAGCAGTGTTTGGTGCCATCAACAGGAAAATCCCATCAGAAGTGGGGCTGTGTGGTGGGGTGTCGCAGGGTGATGTGAGTAGTGGCCCAAAGAATTGTACCTTTTTCTGGTCGCCGCTGGATTTTCAACATATTGAAGATTTTCGTCGACCTGTGGCGGGTCGCCGAAAAAATTGCGTAAGTGGGACAGGCCCTTAAGTCAGGCAGCATCACTGGGGGCGAAAAAAGGATGGGTGACAATTCAGGTAGCGACCCTTCTTCAGATCTTTTCAGTTTTAAGTTTCATTCTTGCTTGCAATTTTCCCCCATTGCCTCGCTTGCTTTGAGCTGGGGATTGCCGAAGTCCAGGCTTTCCTTCAGTAAATCCTGCACTCAGGGCAGAACAGTAGTGTAGCTGGTAGAACTGTTGTCTCGTCTCACCGCGCCAGAGGTCCAGCATTCGATCCTGACCTCGAGTGGATTTGGGTGAATTTGTACGTTCTCCCTGTTGCAGTATGGTTTCCTCCGACTGCGCTGGTTTCCAAATGTCTGCGGGTTGGTAGGTTATTTTGCCTCTGTAAATTGCCACTGGTGCGCAGAGAGATGTATGCCAGTTGGAAGAGTGGGCTGAAAGATGGCAGATGGCGTTTAATGCTGTTAAGTGTGATGTGCTACATCTTGGCAGGACAAATCAAAATAGGACGTCCATGGTAAATGGTAGGGAATTGAAGAATGCAGTTGAACAGAGGGATCTGGGAATAACTGTGCATAGTTCCCTGAAGGTGGAATCTCATGTAGATAGGGTGGCAAAGAAAGCTTTTGGTGTGCTGGCCTTTATAAATCAGAGCATTGAGTATAGAAGTTGGGATGTAATGTTAAAATTGTACACGGCATTGGTGAGACCAATTCTGGAGTATGGTGTACAATTTTGGTCACCTAATTATAGGAAGGATGTCAACAAAATAGAGAGCGTACAGAGGTGATTTACTAGAATGTTGCCTGGGTTTCAGCAACTAAGTTACAGAGAAAGGTTGAACAAGTTAGGTCTTTATTCTTTGGAGCGCAGAAGGTTAAGGGGATACTTGATAGAGGTCTTTAAAATGATGAGAGGGATAGACAGAGTTGACGTGGATAAGCTTTTCCCACTGAGAGTAGGGAAGTTTCAAACAAGAGGACATGACTTGAGAATTAAGGGATTGAACTTTAGGGGTAACATGAGGGGGAACTTATTTACTCAGAGAGTGGTAGCTGTGTGGAATGAGCTTCCAGTGAAGGTGGTGGAGGCAGGTTCGTATTTATAATTTAAAAATAAATTGGATAGTTATATGGACGGGAAAGGAATGGTGGGTTATGGTCTGAGCGCAGGTAGATGGGACTAGGGGAGAATACGTGTTTGGCACGTACTAGAAGGGTCGAGATGGCCTGTTTCCGTGCTGTAATTGTTATATGGTAATATATATAGGGTGCAGGGAGTGGATGTGAAAGTGGAATAACTTAGAACTGTGTGTGTGTGTGTGTGTGTGTGTGTGTGTGTGTGTGTGTGTGTGTGTGTGTGTGTGTGTGTGTGTGTGTGTGTGTGTGTGTGTGTGTGTGTGTGTGTGTGTGTGTGTGTGTGTGTGTGTGTGTGTGTGTGTGTGTGTGTGTGTGTTTGATCACTGGTCTGCGTGGACTTGGTGGGCTGCATCTGTCAATGAATCAAACCATCTCTCTCTGCTCCTCTAAGATGACCCTCAAAAAGCAGTAGTAATCATCTCTGCCATTTGCTGTCATATCTCCATAACAAGACTCGGTGTTAAATCATGTTTGCCGGGTTCCTGTGAAATGCCTTTGGATGCTGATGTAAGTCGGGGCCGTGAAAATGCCATGTCAGCACTGGTGCAGTGCACATTCATCTCTGTAACACACCTTTGGCATGCTCACAGCTTTGACAAGGTCATCGAAAATGTAGACTAGCCCAAAATACATAAAAATGCTCTTCAACGTTACTTTGACCACCTCCGATCATCTATTGTGGTATTCAGCAAAAAGACCTTCACAGATAAACAATGTGATTTGGAAACATTTTGTTGTTAAATTAGTGTAGAATAAAAAGAAGTCAATACTGGAAGATCAGTGCTTCAGGTTCTACAGTAGGCTCAATCGAGGATGCTACAAAATGAAACCTAATTCATTACATATGTTATTCAACGGGTTAGACACAGAGTGCTGGAGTAACTCAGCAGGTCGGGCAGCATCTCCGGAGAAAAGGAATAGGTGACGTTTTGGTCGCTACGCACAGCAGTTGTCCAAGGGCTGTGCATTCTTGCCCTTCATCAATTGTACACACAATTTCAAGGGTTCTGGAGCATATTGGATGTATAATCTCCCATGTTCATGGAATCCTTCAAAAGGATTGATTTAGGCAGCATGTTTCCAATATATAATTAACATAGAAACATAGAAAATAGGTGCAGGAGTAGGTCATTCGGCCCTTCGAGCCTGCACCGCCATTCAATATGATCATGGCTGATCATCCAACTCAGTATCCTGTACCTGCCTTCTCTCCATACCGCCTGATCCCTTTAGCCACAAGGGCCACATCTAACTCCCTCTTACATATAGCTAATGAACTGTGGCTTCAACTACCTTCTGTGGCAGAGAATTCCACAGATTCACCACTCTCTGTGTTCTGGACTTCCCCAACATCGGAAACAATCTTCCTGCATCTAGCCTGTCCAACCCCTTAAGAATTTTGTAGGTTTCTATAAGATCCCCCCCTCAATCTTCTAAATTCTAGCGCGTACAAACCGAGTTTATCCAGTCTTTCCTCATATGAAAGTACTGACATCCCAGGAATCAGTCTGGTGAACCTTCTCTGTACTCCCTCTATGGCAAGAATGTCTTTCCTCAGCTTTGGAGACCAAAACTGTACGCAATACTCCAGGTGTGGTCTCACCGAGACCCTGTACAACTGCAGTAGAACCTCCCTGCTCCTATACTCAAATCCCTTTGCTATGAACGCTAAAATACCATTCGCTTATTTCACTGCCTGTTGCACCTGCATGCCTACTTTTAATGACTGGTGTACCAATGCACCCAGGTCTCGTTGCATCTCCCCCTTTCCTAATTCAGATAACAGTCTACATTCCTGTTTTTTCAATTTCCTGTAATTGAATTTAGTGATGTGGGAGGAAATGGGAACACCTGGAGGAAACCCACACGGTCACTGGGAGAACATTGATCACCCGTTCACACTAATGTTATGTTATCCCACTCCCATCCATTCTTACACATTTGGGGCAATTTTCGGAGTTCAATTAATCTACAAACCCGCAAGTCTTTGGGATGTGGGAGGAAAAGGGAGTTCCCGGCCAAAACTCATGCCGTCACGGGAAGAACATGCGAACTCCTCGCGGACAGCAGCTGCGACGTGGGTCTCCGGAGCTGTGAGGCAGAAACTCTACCAGCTGTTCCACTGTGCTACCCTGGAGCATGATGCAGCAACTGAGAAACAATGGGAACATTGGTGAGGCTTGGGACTCTTTACCACACACCTTACCCTCCATCGAAATAAGTCCTTACTTTTGTGCATGGGTATACTGCTTCAGAATGGTTCATAGTGTGAAAGGACAAAATAAAAAGACACAGCTGGAGTAACTCAGTGGGTCAGGCAACATCCCTGGGGAGTGTGGCTAGGTTTGTGGAATTATCTGCCTCTGAGGGCGGTGGAGGCAGGTTCTCTGGATGCTATCAAGAGAGAGCAAGATAGGGCTCTTAAAAATAGCTGAGTCAGGGGATATGGGGAGAAGGCAGGAACGGGGTACTGATTGAGGATGATCAGCCATGATCATATTGAATGGCGGTGCTGGCTCGATGGGACGAATGGCCTCCTCCTGCCCTTATTATCCATTATCTATCGTGATGTTTTGGGTTGGGACAAACTTCTTCAGACTTCAGATGTTTCTACGTTGATGATCCAGTGGTGCATTCCCCAATAGCAGTTCAGGTAAGGTTGCATCTTTAATCTTGCACCACTGTGATTAAATATCATTTCATTCAGGCTGGTTCTTGGCTCGAGGCTATTAAATGTTGTTATAGATGATTTGATTCTGATTCTGAGTTGGATGGGTACATGGATAGTTCAGTTGAAAGATACAGTGCAGAAATGGGCCCTTCGGACCAGTGATCCCCGTACACTAAATGTGGGCGGCGCGACTCTCGTCAGCAGCGGCCTCTGCAGTCCGTCTGTCTTTTTATTATTTTTGTCTCGTTTTTATGTAGTTTTTATTATTTTTTTTGTCGGGGTGTGTGTGTCTGGGGGGGGGGGGGGGTGGTGGGGGGTGGGGTTTGGGGGAGGGGGTAACTTTAAAATCTTTCCCCTGCACGGGAGACCCGACCTTTTCTTTGTCAGGTCTCCGTTGTCGTTGGGGCTGCAACGTGCAGCGGCCTCCGACATTGATGCCTCCTACATCCCAAAGACGTGCAGGTTTGTAGGTTAATTGTCCTCTTGTAAATTGTCCCTAGTGTGTCGGGTGGATAAGAATGTGGGATCGCACAGAACTGGTGTGTGAACGAGCGTTGCAAATATGCAAATGTTTAACATACTATTATTTGTCTGTTTTAACATACACTGATTTTTCTGTTGCTGTTTATTATGAGTCTACAGAGTACTATGTTTACATATCTGTTGTGCTGCTGCAAGTAAGAACTTGATTGTCCCGTTTTGGAACATGGGACAATAAAACATTTGTGACTCTTGACTTATCTATATTACTAAATCTATGATCTTGACCACTTTTGGCCGACTGTGCTGCGATTTCCGAGGGAACGCCGCCACCTATGGCCGTCATTTTTGGCCACCTCGCTCGGAGCCGTATGAGTGCAGAGGATTTTTTCCGTCGATGAAAAATGAGAGAGATATTAATGTTTTTACAAAATTCCCCATTCTCTCTGCTGCCCCCGCTGGCGGCAGGGGGAGGGACTATAAGACCAGGAAGTGTCGTGCCTCACTTAGTCTCTGCCAGACCCAGGAAGCGAGAGGGTCACGGCTATCTTAGCTGCGAATAACACTGAACGCACGTCTACTCCACGGTGAGTCCCCTCGATGCGGCTGTAAAGTGGCTGCAGCCCTTTTTAACAAGTTTTTGTTCACAAAATGAATTTTGGATGTCGGGTGTCTGCAGCACAATTGTTTGCCATGGCTTGGCTTTTAAAATCGTTGCAACAGTTGGATGCCAGCCCAAGCATCCATACGGCCCACAATGTCTATACTAGCCCTCTGGAAACCAGTACCTTCATCCCGCAACACCCATACTAGCGCAACAGACCGCCCCCCCCCCCACCGCCCACTTGCGAGCAGTATTGGAATTGGTGGAGAGGTGGAATATTGCATTGGTGACCAGCCCTCCCGTGTGATGCTGGGAACCAACGGGTCCCACTTATTCTAGTGACTATTAAAAATAGGATAACATAACATTTGTGAGAACGGATGATCGATGGTCGGCTTAGGCCAAAGGACCTGTTTCTATGCTGTATCATTCTACTAATCAATCAAAAAGAAAGCTGGTGGAAGCTGAGACGGAAGATGCTGACATGATGAAAGAATGAGTCAGCGGCAACATTATAATAAAGGACGGCTGATAGCTCAGAGGGCAAACACCAAAGATCAGTGGAAGCAACATAGCATTCTGTAAGCAGAAGGCAGTGCGTAACAAATGATCAATATGAGCTCATGATCAATAATAGTTCAACCGAACTTTATTTGTCACATATGCAACTGCACAGTGAAGTTCTGATTGCATATTTTATACATGCTGGAGCCGCCATTTTTGGCGCCATTGCGAGTTCGATGTTCCCGCGAACCGATGTCCCTCTCCTCTCCTGGTCAGCTTTGTGTCCCTACAATGCCGTCTGCAGCCTACCTTTAAGGAATTTTGGGGTGCTGGCCTTTATAAAGCAGAGCATTGAGTATAGAAGTTGGGATGTAATGCTAAAATTGTACAAGGCATTGGTGAGGCCAATTCTGGAGTATGGTGTACAATTTTGGTCGCCTAATTATAGGAAGGATGTCAACAAAATAGAGAGAGTACAGAGGAGATTTACTAGAATGTTGCCTGGGTTTCAGCAACTAAGTTACAGAGAAAGGTTGAACAAGTTAGGTCTTTATTCTTTGGAGAGCAGAAGGTTAAGGGAGGACTTGATAGAGGTATTTAAAATGATGAGAGGGATAGACAGAGTTGACGTGGATAAGCTTTTCCCACTGAGAGTAGGGAAGATTCAAACAAGGGGACATGACTTGAGAATTGAGGGACAGAAGTTTAGGGGTAACCTGAGGGGGGACTTCTTTACTCAGAGAGTGGTGGCTGTGTGGGATGAGCTTCCAGTGAAGGTGGTGGAGGCAGTTTCGATTTTATCATTTAAAAATAAATTGGATAGTTATATGGACGGGAAAGGAATGGAGGGTTATGGTCTGAGTGCAGGTAGATGGGACTAGGGGAGAATACGTGTTCGGCACGGACTAGAAGGGTCGAGATGGACTGTTTTTGTTAATGCAATTGTTATATGGTGATATGGTTATTTGAGGCATTATACTGGTTCGCCCTTCTGCAGGCCCACGCTCCTCACAACCAACAACTTCAGCTCTGTGCCGACTGATGAGCTGTTGGGCAAGTTACCGTCCCAACATCCCTCTCGCTCGCTGACTGCGTCAACTCTATGTAGAAACTAATGTGAACAATGTATGTTTCAGAAGAAAGATTAGTATAACATTGAAAGTAGTAATGAGGCTTAATGTGGAAAAAAATCAAGAGCTACTTAATCTTTATGGGCTGAGACCTGAGATTTTAACTCCTGAGAGGATATTAATGCTAGTTGGAGCCATGCCTCTGCTGGAAGTTAATTGGAGCTCAGTCAACATCCATGTGCATTTGCTGCCAAACCAATTTTTAACAGTTATATAAAGTTTGTGCAAAGTTATAAACTACTGCGATGCTGGTAATCTATTTTAACTCTGAACAACAAAAATAAACATTAATAATGGTGCAAGAATAAATCAGTGAGTCTTGTTTAAAATGTTTTACCCGAGAATTCCTGGGATTATTTATGGTATTATGTTTTTAAAATTGCCAGTATATTTATCAAGGATATGGCAGCCTGATCTCCTCATGAACTAAGGGATTTGTTCCAATCTTCCAACCTACCTCACTGCATGTGCTGTACACTTTTTTTATCTGCACTTTCTCCAGCAGTAACACTGCACCACTATTTAGACTTTGGAGATACAGAATGGGAATGGGCTCTTCGTCCAACGATCAAATCCGTACACTAGTTCTATCGTTCACACTAGGGACATTTTCCAATTTTTGTCAAAGCTAATTAGCCTACAAACCTGTCCATCTTTGGAATGTGGGAGGAATATTATACGCTTTGGTTATTTTATTCTTTGCACTCACTATTGTGCTTGTGTATAGCTTGATTGTATTCATGTCTGGTTTGATTTGACTGGATGCAAACACACCCAATATTTTTTCACTAAATTCTCCATACACATGACACTAATAAACGAATGTTGATATGAATGTTTTCACTGTAAATTGTTGCAAAAGAGTTTACAGCTGAATCCGAGCTTAAACACTAATGTGTAGCTGATTGGTTTATGGTAATTATATTGATAAAAGGAAGTACAGGACCATGTCAGAAGCCGGGACGATTAAGTGATATCTGGGAGAAAGTATAAAGCTGAGGAGACAAACAGTCATGAACTCAAAAGAGAATAAATAGGGTGACTGGACTTTTTTTCACGGCTAAAGGAATCAAGAACTAGAGGGATTGGGTTCAATCTGCACTTTAGAGGAAATATTTAATACGAACCCTGTGGGCAACTTTTTTTACACTGAGGTTTTCGTATATGAAACGAGCTGCCAGAGGAAGTAGATGAGGCTGGTACAATTACAACATTTATAAGATATTTGAATCGGGAAAGGTTTAGAGGGAATGTGTAGGAAGGAACTGCAGATACTGGTTTATACCGAGGAGAGACTCAAAATACTGGAGTAACTCAGCGGGTCAGGCAGCATCTTTGGAAAAAGGAATAGGTAATGTTTTGGGTTAGAACACTTCCCGAAATGTCACATATTCCCTTTACCCCCAGAGATGCTGCCTGACCCGACCTGACCTGCTGGGTTTCCCCTGCAGTTTAGGGGGATTTGGGCCAAATAGGACCAGTTTTGAAGGGACATCTTGTTTGGCATGGACAAGTTGGGATAAAGGGCTTGTTTTCATGCTGTGTGACTCTGTGCTGCAGGTTTAAATGCTTTATAGACTAATAAAATAAAGATTCTGCAATTGCCAGAATCCTATAATAAAATCAAGAATTTAAAAATATATATATCAATCAATCAAACAATCAATCAAGCACTTTATTCATCCCCGAGTGGCAATTTAAAAGGGCGCATTACAGTAGCTTTTTAAAAAAAAGAAAGGGACACAATCAACGAAGAGACAAACATTCAAAGCTACTCTCTGCACCGACCGGTCGACCACACGAGCAGTGACCCGGAAGGATTGGGTTGTCAGCAGCGATACAATAATAAAGAACACACAAAATGTAACACAAACATCCACCACAGCATTCATCACTGTGGTGGAAGGCACAACAATTTGGCCAGTCCTCCTCCATTCCCCCCCCCCCCCCCCCCCCCCCGTGGACAGGACCAGAGTCCAGAGTCAGTCCATTTTTTTAAAATTGGAAGACCATTGATCCATTTCTTTTTTGCACAGGGCTTCGTCATGGTTGTCTGGCCATTTTATAGTAAGGGGAATACTGTTGAAATTACTCGTGGGTGTGGGGATTGCGATCTCAGTTTGCGACCCTTGATTTGAAGTTTATTTGGCAGGCAATTATGCAGAGAGTGCTGCATTCTTCAAATTTTGCTCTGTTGGGATATTCAACCTTATTAAAGGATTTTTTTTCTGTTGCTAAACTGCGGCAGTTGTTTTTCAGACGGATGAAGTTTTGACAATTGACCTATGGCACGTTATTGAGCAATGGGACTAGCGTAGATGAGGCATCTTGGTCAGCAAGTATGTCAACAACATTTCACATGTCTTTTCTCCAAACATCAGCAGTAATATCATTGTCTGCATCGCGTGTCAAGAATCACGAGATTCAAGAGTGTTTCGACTTCACACTTTAAAGATACAGCTTGAAAACAGGCCCTTCAGCCTACCGAGTTTGCACCAACCATCTTGGTTCCTGGTTTCTGTGTCCTCCAAAATATTCCAACTGGAATTTAAACTGGAGGTGGTGAAGGGAGGGATTAAGCCAGAGAGGGTTATTGGGAAGAAAGTGCGACTTTAAATTTAGTTGCATCTGGTTGGGTAACTATAGTTTGGTGGAGATTGTTCCATGCTTTAATTGTGCGTGGGTAGAACGAATTGCTGTACACATCTGTCTTTGTAGCTGGGATCACAAATTGGATCGAATGCCCTCGTCTGCTCCTAATTGGTTTGGGTTTGGTGTAGGTCTTGTGATCTATGTCTAGCTGACCATTTAACATTTTGTAAAAACAGGTCAAACGGTGAGCTTCACGTCTGTCTTGGAAAGAGTTCCACCCCAGAGAATTCAGAAGTTTGGTGACACTCGCTTCTCTCTCATAGGTGTTAGTAACAAATCGAGCTGCCTGTCTTTGGACACGTTCGATGGAAGAATTTTTTTTATTTGTGTATGGGTCCCATGCTGCAACTGCGTAGTCCAAATGAGGTCTAACGAGGGTGAAATATAGCTTCTCCTCGACAGAAGTTGAACAGTGATGAAAGTTGTGCCTCAGGAACTTTAGGACACCTGTTGCTTTCACCGTTGCATGATGAGTCTGACCATTCCAACGCAGATCATTCTGCAATTTGATGCCAAGATACTTGGTTTGTTTGGATTCTTCAAGGGTGGCACCAAGTATGTTGTTAGATGTTTCGCCTGGATTCCACTTTCTGGTGACACACAGGAAGAATATCGAAACTCTAAAGACAGCACCCGTGGTCAGGATTGAACCCGGGTCTCTGGCGCTGTAAGGTAGCAACTCAACCGCTGCCCCACTGTGCCATTCCGAGTTATCATGTACAAATATTATTCTGAATAATAACAAGTATCCAATCGGGGAAAGCAAAATTCTATTTGTGACCAAACAATAGCATTGACGTCACACCATATGTTGTTGAATAAAGTAAACTAATGACGAATATTGATGATAAGGCTCTAATGGCTACAAAGCACAGAGAGGTTCAAAGTTTAATAATTGCCAAGTCAAAATTATCTTACACTGTTTTCTATTCCAATAACATTGATTTAATAAGGCTTCGGTTTACTTTAATCAATGTCATATTGCAGAGGAAATTATGCATTTTGGTTCCGTCTCAAATTAGGTCCCATATAAATGAAAACAAAAATAACACTCGGAGACATTCAATTTACGCTGTTACAATCGTGAATGTACCTTCCTTTTATTTTAGAGTTATGTTCACATTTTGAGGAAATGTATAAAAATATGTTGTTTTCGATTATTTTTGAGAGACAGTATGGAAATAGGCCCTTTGGCCCACAGATTCCACAATGACCATCGATCGCCTCTTCACAAGAATTTTATTTTAACCCATTCTCTCATTCGCTCCCTACACACCATGGGCAACTTTTGTTTTACAGCAGCTAATTAGCCTCCACCTGCATGTAGTTTAATTTATTGTCAAGTACTGAGGTGCACTGAAAAGCTTTTGATCTCTGAAAAGTTATCAAGGATGCTAAGAGCCAACATCAGTACAAACTTGTCCCCTATAATCATTCGGACACACGCAGAATGTGGCAAGGTCTGAATCCTATAAACTGGCTGCAAAGCAAAGTCAGGCAACATCACTAGTGATAGTGCGGCCCTACCTCATCAACTTAATGTCTTCCATGCTTGTTTTGTGCAGAAGGCCAATGGGGCAATGACATCTGTCCCTTCAGACTCGTGTGCCTTTTCCCAAGGTGACTGTTGCAGGGGTTAGATCGGCTTTGTGATGTGATCTCTTTGGGATATGTGAGGAACCCGGAGCACCCAAAGGACATTTGCACGGTGACAGGTAGATTTATTCAACTCCACCCACAGCATCCGAGGTCAGGATCGAACCCGAGTCTCTGGTGCTGTGAGGCAGCAGCTCTATTAACTGTGCCATTGAAACCCGAAACGTCACCCATTCCTTCTCTCCAGAGATGATGCCTGTCCCGCTGAGTTACTCCAGCTCTTTGTGTCTATTGTCGTACCATCTGTAATGTTCTTGCATGCAATTCGATTATGGATTGATTGAAATTCATTGTAGGACACAGCATGGAAACAGGCCTTTTGTCCCAGCGAGTCCGCACTGACTATCATAGTCTGTTCGCACTTGTTCTATGTTA
Source organism: Amblyraja radiata (assembly GCF_010909765.2). Taxonomy (NCBI): domain Eukaryota; kingdom Metazoa; phylum Chordata; class Chondrichthyes; order Rajiformes; family Rajidae; genus Amblyraja; species Amblyraja radiata. The sequence goes on from NW_022630093.1 coordinate 28,611, forward strand.
TACCACTTTTGCATCCACTCCCTAAAACATGAGGGGCAATTTACAGAGGGCAATTGACTACAACCCCACACGTCTTTGGGACGTGGGAGGAATTCGGAGCACTTGAAGGAAATCCTTGCAGTCATAGGGAGTGTGTGAAAATTCCACACAGACACGTGAGATTAGGATCAAGCTCTGGAGCCATGAGGGAGCAGCTTTGCCAACTGGGTCATAGAAACATGGAAACATAGAAAATAGGTGCAGGAGTAGGCCATTCGGCCCTACCGAGCCAGCACCGCCATTCAATATGTTCATGGCTGATCATCCAACTCAGTATCCTGTACCTGCCTTCTCTCCATACCCCCTGATCCCATTAGCCACAAGGGCCACATCTAACTCCTTCTTAAATATAGCCAACAAACTGTCCTCAACTACCTTCTGTGGCAGAGAATTCCACAGATTCACCACTCTCTGTGTGAAAAATGTTTCCATCATCTCGGTCCTAAAAGATTTCCCCCTTATGCTTAAACTGTGACCCATTGTTCTGGACTTCCCCAACATTGGAAACAATCTTCCTGCATCTAGCTTGTCCAACCCCTTAAGAATTTTGTACGTTTCTATAAGATCCCCCCTCAATCTTCTAAATTCTAGCGAGTACAAGCCGAGTCTATCCAGTCTTTCTTCATGTGAAAGTCCTGACATCCCAGGAATCAGTCTGGTGAACCTTCTCTGCACTCCCTCTATGGCAAGAATGTCTTTCCTCAGATTAGGAGACCAAAACTGTACGCAATACTCCAGGTGTGGTCTCACCAATACCCTGTACAACTGCAGTAGAACCTCCCTGCTCCTATACTCAAATCCTTTTGTTATGAATAAGTTATTTGTTAAGGTGTTGTTCCCTCTGTAGTTATTATCCCAAATTCTTAGCTCTCTATCGCTGTGCACATACTGGAATTTTGGCTACAGGGAAAACATGATTAATATATTATTAGTTGCCAAGACTAGAGGGCCTGAGCTACAAGGAGAGGTTGAGCAGGCTGGGATTCTATTCCGTGAAGATCAAGGCGTATAAAATTGTGAGGAATAGATCGTGTAGACGTACATAGTCTCTCGGCCAGAGTAAGTGAATCAAAACCAGAGGCCGTAGGTTTGAGGTCAGTGGGGAAAGATTTGATGGGGTAACACGAGGGGTAACACAAAACATGAGGTGCTGGAGGAAGTAGTTGAGGCAGGTACTATCAGAACATTTAAGAAATATTTAGAGAGGTACATGGATAGGGCAGGTTTAGAGAGAGATGGGCCAAACACAGGCAGGTGGGACTAGTGTAGATGGTAAATGTGGTCGGTATGGGCAGGTTAGTCTGAAGGGTCCAGTTTCCACACTCTATGATGTTATGACTGCAAAATGCTATCTTAAATAAATAGGCAGAATCCAGCTCATAATGGAGTCAGACTTACACCTGCATATCCTGTTTGAATTGCTTGCTTTCCAGTTCATGCAGAAGATTACACTTGGTCACGCACTGGAAATATTAATGTCGTCAATTTTGTTCAGTCGCTAGCTCAATTTAGTTCTTTGAAATAACACTGTCTACATAATGAAGCACAGTTAAATATAGCATTATAACAACTTGAATTTTTAATATATAGCTTAATAGTGAAACAAAATGAGGCATTCCTCATAATTAAAACCCATGGGGAAATTGCTTTCTCCAATCTAATTTGGAATTAGGCAGTTAAATTGAATTTTAAATTTGACTATTCATATTGTTTTACGTTTGAGGAACATGCATGTTAATCATTTAAGGTTTATTATTATTCATTGAAGGATATTGGCTGCAACCTTTCCCCGCATCAATGAATTGTACACTGCAAGGGCCAGGAAGTGAGCAGGTAAGATCATCTCTGACCGCTCTCACCCTGGCCACAAATTATTTGAATCACTTCCCTCTGGAAGGCGACTCCGGACTGTCACAGCCGCCACAGCCACAGACATAAAAACTGCTTTTTTCCACAAGCAGTAGCTCTACTCAACAGCCAAAAGTCTGTAGCCTCCTTTAGCTCTGGTATTTTATTTCATTCTTCACATAGAAACATAGAACCATTGAAAATAGGTGCAGGAGTAGAGGCCATTCGGCCCTTCGATCCTGCACCGCCATTCAATATGATCATGGCTGATCATCCAACTCAGTATCCTGTACCTGCCTTCTCTCCATACCCCCTGAACCCTTTAGCCACAAGGGCCACATCTAACTTGCCCTTAAATATAGTTTAATTTATAATGTTTTATTTTTGATTGTCTACTGTATATCGTGTTGTGACTTGCGAGCAAAGCACCAAGGCAAATTCCTTCTATGTATGGATACTTGGCTATAAAAAATAGTTTGACTGGCATTTCATTAGAAACAGATAAAATCATATTTTTGCCGCACACAGCAGCAGTTATATGAAGGATAGATTTCACATAGATTTGGCCGGAGGAGAAACTTTTATCTGTTAGGGGGCGCTCCTCTGTGTGCAGCCAGTGCTGTCGGGGGGCGCTCCTCTGTGTGCGCGTCAGTTTTTCCAGCATTTAATTTTTTTTTTAGTATGTTTTAAAGTGTGTATGTTGTGTTTCTTCGTGTGATTTGTGTGGGAGGTGGTGTGGGGGGGGGGGGGGTGAGGGGGAAACCGCTTCGGTCGCCTCCTCCATGGAGAGGCGACTTTTTCCAGGTCGCCTCCCCCGTGGCCTACATCAATGATCGGCCCGGCCTTTCCCGGAGACGTGCGCGGGCTCCAGCGGCGGGCGCAGCGTGGACTCTCGACATGGAGCGGGTGAGCCCTCGCTGGGGCTCGCTGGAGGGGAGCGCTCCGTTTCGCTGGCCCGGGGCAGCCGGCAGCCTGAAGTCGCAGCCTGAAACCGCGGTCTGCAGAGCTCCAGCTGGTGCGGCGTCTACAGCCCGGGATCCCTCGCGGGGGACCCGGGGGAAGAAGAAACCATCACTGCCGGCCCGCGGCCAACTTCTACCGCGGGCGCGGCATGGACTTACCATCACCCCTGGAGGGGAGCTTCGACTGCCGGCCCTGCAGTCTACGGTGCTTCTGGCTGCGGCGGGGACTTTAAATCTCGACCGCCGGTCTGCGGCCTACAACAATCTAAAGCCGCGGTCTCCGGTGAGGAACAGCCGATCCTGGACTGACTGGACTCTGGTCCTGTACACGGGGATGAAATGGAGGAGGACTGGCCAAATTGTTGTGCCTTCCACCACAGTGATGAATGCTGTGGTGGATGTTTGTGTTACAGTTTTTTTGTGTGTTCTTTATTATTGTACTGCTGCTGACAACCCAAATTTCCACCAACCCTGGTTGTGTGGCAATAAATTATATCTATCTATCTATCTTTCAATGTCAACCTGACAGTATCCTGGACAGGAGGCAAGCATGACCACTGGAAGATGTTGACAAAGACTCGTGTTACAGTTTGATTAATCGTTGATGTTGGGATAGTTTACCTGGAGTCCAGTGACTCAGTTGTGAAAGATTGTAACAGGATCTGCATTGATTGGCCAGGTGGGCTTAGGAATGGTTGATGGAATTTAATGCAGAAAAGTGTGAGGTGTTGCATTTTGCGATGTCTAACATGGGCTGGACCTACACAGTGAATGGTTGGCCTCTGGGGAGTGTTGTAGAGCAGAAGGATCTAGGAGTGCAGGTACACAAAATTGCTGGAGGAACTCAGCGGGTGCAGCAGCATCTATGGAGCGAAGGAAATAGGCGACGTTTCGGGCCGAAACCCTTCTTCAGAGTGTATGGTTCCTTGACGTTCGAGTCACATGTACATAAGGTAGTCAAAAAGGCTTTTGGCACATTGGCCTTCATCAGTCAGAGTATAGAAGTTGGGAGGTCATGTTGCAGTCGTATAAGATGTCGGTGAGTGCTTTTAGAGTATTGTGTTCAGTTCTAGGCACCATGTTATAGGAAAGATATTGTCAAGCTTGAAAGGGTTCAGAGACGATTTACGAGGATGTTGCCAGGACTAGAGGGTGTGAGCTATAATGAGAGGTTGAGTAGGCTCCTTGGAGCACAGGAGGATGAGGGGTGATCTTGTAGAGGTGTACACAATCATGAGAGGAATAGACCCGGTATTTGCACAGAGTCTCTTGCCCAGAGTAGGGAAATCTAGGGCCAGAGGACATCGGTTCAAGGTGAACGGAGAAAGATTTAATAGGGGTAACTTTTTCACACAATGGGTGGTGAGTGTATGGAACAAGTTGCCAGAGGATGTAGTTGAGGCTGGGACTATACCATTGTTTATGGAACAGGTAGACAGGTACATGGATGGGACGGGTTTGGAGGGATATGGACCAAGCACAGGCAGGTGTGACTACTGTGTAGCTGGGACATGTTGGCCGGTATGGGCAAGTTGGGCCAAAGGGCCTGTTTCCACACTGTATCACTCTATGACTACTATAGACTACGTCAAACCTGCAGGTTTAACGATCAAAAAAGCCAATGCTGCAATGTTGTTCATCAACTCAAATTCCCTTGGATAGAGTCATACAGCATGGAACTGGGTCCTTTGGCCCAACTCATCAATGCGGACCAAAATACCTTATCTAAGCTGTTCCATTTGCCCACGTTTGTCTCATATACCTGTAAATCTTTCACATCCAGATAGTCATTAAAATTGGGATGCATGTTTCACTGTCCTTGTTTAGGAAGGAACTGCAGATTTAGTTAGATAATAATTGGTTTATACCGATGACGGACACAAAATGCTAGATTTGCTCAGCGGGTCAGGCAGCATCTCTGGGGAAGTGGAATAGATGACTGTTCGGGTCGAGACTGGGACGTAAGCCGGGTCCTGACACGAAACGTCACATATTCCATCCCTCCAGAGATGCTGCGTGACCCGCAGAGTTGCTCCAGGGGAAAGGGAAGCAAGAGATATAGACGGTGATATAGAGAGATAGAGAATACATGGATGAAAGGTACGCAAACAAGTAACGACTGATCAAGGGAATGGTCCATTGTTGGCTGTGGGCTATGTGAGGACGAGTTATACCAACAATGAATCTCACTGAGACGGTAGTGCAACAAGTACAATGAGTAGGGTGGAAGAGGGACGGAGAGAGTAGATGCAAGGATTACTTGAAGTTAGAGAAATCAATATTCATGCCGCTGGAATATAAGCGAAATATGAGGTGCTGTTCCTCCAATTTGAATTTGGCATCACTCTGACAATGACTCTCCTTCATCATCCTTAACTTTTTTACATATCTTTCATTCATTTGTTCTCTGTCTCTCTATAATCCCCGTCGAGTTGGAGGGATAGTTGGTGAGAACGGAAAGGTTGCCGACGTGACCGACGTTGCAGCGGCCCCTGCAGGCTGTCTGTCTTGTTTTGTTTTTTTTTGTCCAGTTGAATGTAGTTTGTTGTGTTCTTTTTATATCTAAACGAAGGAACATGGACTTTAGGAGGGCACATCATCCGAGGACGTACACACCATTCAGGATAAATGGGGATCCTGTGGATAGGGTGAACTGTTTTAAATATCTGGGAGTCCACATCTCCGAGGATACGACATGGACATCACACGCCTCAGCACTCGTGAGTAAGGCAAGGCAGCGCCTTTACCATCTCAGGTAATTGAGGAAATTCAGAGTGTCACCGAGGATCCTCCAGTGCTTCTACTCAGCGGCTGTGGAAAGCATCTTGTCCGAGAATATTACCATCTGGTTAGGGAATTGCTCTGCCCAGGACAAGAAGGCTCTGCAGAGAGTAGTGCGTTCGGCCGAACGCACTATGGGAATTTCACTTGCCCCCCTGCAGGAACTATACATCAGGAGGTGCAACTCCAGAGCCAACAATATCACGAGAGACCCCTTCCACCCATGCAACGGACTGTTCCAGCTGCTACGGTCAGGCAAACGCCTCCGTTGCCATGCGGTGAGAACGGAGAGGTTGAGAAGGAGTTTCTTCCCAGAGGCCATTCGGACTGTAAACGCCTATCTCATCAGGAACTAACTCTACTGAATGTTTTTCCTTCCATTATCTATTATGTAAAAGAATATGTGTGTTTATGATTGTGTTTATAGTTTGTTTGGTTGTTTGGTTGTTTGTCTTTTTGCACACAGTCCGCGAGCATTGCCACTTTTCATTTCACTGCACATCTCGTATGTGTATGTGACAAATAAACTTGACTTGACTTGACTTGATATTGTTTTTAACTGTGTATATGTGGGGGGCGGGAACTTTTAAATATCTTCCCTGCACGGGAGACCCAACATTTTTCCTGTCGGGTCCCCGTTGTCGTTGGGGCCTAGTACCGTGGAGCGGCCTCCAGCCGGGACGACATGGGGGCTCCAGTCGCAGAGCCTGCGGACCACTCACGTCATGGGGCTGGCCGGCCTCGGTGCTTGGGGAGCGATGGTAGCTCGCTGATGCGGCCCGATTCCGGGGCTTGGAGGCTCCAGCCGCAGGTCCGGTGTAAAGTGACATCGGGAGCTGGCGGGTCCCTGGTGGGAGACCGCTTTTCGGCGCTCCCGCAACGTAACTTCTACCGCCCGTGTCATGGGGTTGGAACGACCCGGAGCGGGGCTGTACATCGCCCGGCGTGGCTTTAACGGTCACGTGACATGCCGACGCCCTCCCGGGGCTCCCGCATTGAGACATTAAGACCTGGAGCGGCGCCGTACATTGCCCCGCGCGTCCTTAACGGCCGTGGGACTTACCATCGCCCGCCTGGGGGCTTTAACATCGGGAGAAAAATGGAACACAGCGGGGAGAAAAGACTTTGCCTTCCATCACAGGAGGAGATTCACTGTGAAGGATGTTTGTGTGAATTGAATTGTTTGTGTGTCTTGTAGGAATTGTTTCTTTTTGTATGGCTGTAGAAACAGAGTGTCGTTTGAGCCTCATTTGAGGTTCAAATGACAATGAATAAATATTGTATATTGTATTGTATCTCTAGTCTCTTGATTCTCAGTCTGAAGAATGTCTCGACCCAAAACATCATCCTTTCATTCCCTCCAGAGATGCTGCCTGACCCGCAGACTTACTCCATCTTTTATGTCTTTCTTTTGTTTAAACCATTGTGTAGGAAGGAGCTGCAAGTAAACTAAAGTTTACTTGCAGTTCCTTCCTACACAATGGATTTCATCAAAATAAAACCAACACGGGATACACATGACTAAGTGCAAAGCAAATGCTTTAATAAAAATGTAGTAAAGAATGTTAGTTTGAAAAAAGTGTAGTGCTAATTGACGTTGTGGTTAAATCCCGAATGATGTGCAGTAACTGAATGGGCAAGAGTTAAAAGATTTGACAGCACCTCTGGGTGTGAGGGAGGTAATTGGTTCAGGAGTCCAATACCAGTGGAGAAGAAGCAGTTCTTAAGTTTAGATATCTTAGCTTTCAAGCCCCTGTGACTTCTTCCAGAGGGCAGAAGAGGGAAAAGAGAATGGCCAGGGTGGCAGGCATCCTTGATGATACATTGAGTATAGGAGCAGGGGGGTTCTACTGCAGTTGTACAGGGTCTTGGTGAGCCAACACCTGGAGTATTGCGTACAGTTTTGGTCTCCTAATCTGAGGAAATACATTGTTGCCATAGAGGGAATACAGAGAAGGCTCACCAGACTGATTCCTGGGATGTCAGGACTTTCATATGAAGAAAGACTGGATAGACTCGGCTTGTACTCGCTAAAATTTAGAAGATTGAGGGGGGATCTTATAGAAGCGTACAGAATTCTTAAGGGGTTCAGCAGGCTAGATGCAGGAAGATTGTTCCCGATGTTGGGGAAGTCCAGAACAAGGGGTCACAGTTTAAGGATAAGGGGGAAATCTTTTAGGACCGAGATGAGAAAAACATTTTTCACACAGAGAGTGGTGAATCTCTTGAATTCTCTGCCACAGAATGTAGTTGAGGCCAGTTCATTGGCTATATTTAAGAGAAAGTTAGATGTGGCCCTTGTGGCTAAAGGGATCAGGGGGTATGAAGAGAAGGCAGGTACAGGATACCGAGTTGGATGATCAGCCATGATCACATTGAATGGCGGTGCAGGCTCGAAGGGTCGAATGGCCTACTCCTGCACCTATTTTCTATGTTTCTATGATATGCAGGGAATGGTGAGATAAAAATTATGTGCATGCAGATACGAGTTGGGCTTGGCATCATTTTCGGCACAGACATTGAAGGCCGAAGGGCCTGTTCTTCTGCTGTAGTGTTCGATGTATTCAGACGGTCTTTAGTTCTCGTGTCAGCACACCCTTTTTTCCAAATCTCAACACTTCATCTTTGTTTTTCCATAAGTACAGTATTATCTTCCCCTTAATTTTACATCACGCACCATAAAGATCATTGTCCCTTGTCAATTCTTCCCTTCCCTCCCGTACCACCCCCTCCCCGGGCACTTTCCGTTGCAACCGCAAGAAATGCAACACCTGTCCCTTTACCTCCCCCCTCGACTCCATTCAAGGACCCAAGCAGTCGTTCCAGGTGTGACAGAGGTTCACCTGTATCTCCTCCAACCTCATCTACTGCATCCGCTGCTCTAGATGTCAGCTGATTTACATCGGTGAGACCAAGCAGAGGTTGGACGATCGTTTCGCGAACTCCTCCGCTCAGTCCGCAAGAACCTACCTGAACTCCCGGTGGCTCAGCACTTCAACTCCCCCTCCCATTCTCAATCCGACCTCTCTGTCCTGGGTCTCCTCCATTGCCAGAGTGAGCAACACCGGAAATTGGAGGAACATCACCTCATATTCCGCCTGGGTAGTTGTGTCCGGTGGGCATGAACATTGAATTCTCCCAATTTTGTTAGCCCTTGCTGTCTCCTCCCCTTCCTTAACCCTCGAGTTGTCTCCTCCCGTCCCCCCGCCCTCGGGCTCCTCCTCCTCCCTTTTTCCTTCCTTCTCCCCCCCACCCCCTATCAGTCTGAAGAAGGGTTTCGGCCCGAAACGTCATTTATTTCCTTCGCTCCATAGATGCTGCTGCACCCGCTGAGTTTCTCCAGCATTTTTGTGTACCTTCCATAAAGATCATGATGGATTTTGAGTACAGTGTAGTGTTACCTGCTGGTGCTGGTAGGCAGTGAACCCTGCGGTCAGTTACCTTGGTTATGATTTTTATTTTTGCGCGTTTTCTGGGCTGGCCCCTGTCATTACTTCCATCACCGTTGTGGTAACATCGTTTGTATTAGCTGTCGTTCGATCCTTGTTGTTTTCACTGCTTTGTTAATAATGCTCGTTTGTGAAAACGACTGTCGTATCGACTCGCTATATTGGTGCCCACCTCCGTGCGTTGTTTCAGCGTCTCCGCGAGCAGGACCTGGCCATTAACCCCGTGAAATGCCAGTTTGGCCTCCGATCCATTCCTTTCTGGGGCACAGCGTGACCCCGCAAGGCGCTACCCCACTCCCTGCGAAGGTCGTGGCCATCAGGCAGTTCCCCAGACCACTCACCGTAAATGGACTACAGGAGTTTGTCGGCCTGGTGAATTTTTATCACCGTTCCGTGGCGGACAGCCATCATGCGGCCCCTGTTCCGGGTGCCTGGCGGGTAAGCCGCGGGACCTCGTGTGGTCCGAGGAGGTGGATGTGGCTTTCGAGGGTGCCAAGGCAGCCTTGGCTAACGCCACCATGTTGGTGCACCCGCGTGCTTCAGCCCCCACCGCTCTCACCGTCGACGCCTCGGTTGCTACTGTATGGGGGTGTTCTGGAACAGCTCGTTGTTGGCCGCTGGCAGCCGTTAGCCTTTTTCAGTCGTCAGCTGCGGCCTCCAGAATGCAACTACACCTTTTTCGACCGCACCGTAAGCGGTTGGCTGCCTGGGCCCACACCTGTGTCCCTTGTCAGACCTCCAAGGTCCAGCGACACATGCGGCCCCCCCGTACAGGAGTTTGCGCTCCCGAGGGTGGGTTCCTGCACATGCATGTCGACCTGGTGGCTCCCTTGTCACAGTCCCGTGGTATCACGCACCTGCTTACTATCGTGGACCGTTTCACGCGGTGGCCAGAGGCGATCCTGCTCTCTGATACCGCCACCGCGGGATAGCCAGGTTTGCGGTGCCCACCGACATTTCCACTGACCGAGGGGGCCCAGTTCACCTCTACCTTGTTGTCCGCCCTGGCCCAGCTCTACGGTGCCCAGTTGCATAGAAACATAGACAATAGGTGCAGGAGTAGAGGCCATTCGGCCCTACGAGCCTGCACCATTCGCCATTCAATATGATCTTGGCTGATCATCCAACTCAGTATCCTGTACCTGCCTTCCCTGATCCCTTGAGCCACAAGGGCCACATCTAACTGCCTCTTTAATATAGCCAAATGAACTGGCCTCAACTACCTTCTGCGGCAGAGAATTCCAGAGATTCCCCACTCTCTGTGTGAAAAAAGTTTTCCTCATCTCAGTCCTAAAAGATTTCCCCCTTATGCTTAAACTGTGACCCCTTGTTCTGGACTACCCCAACATCGGGAACAATCTTCCTACATCTAGCCTGTCCAACCCCTTAATAATTTTGTAAATTTCTATAAGATCCCCCCTCAATCTTCTAAATTCTAGTGAGTACAAACCGAGTCTATCCAGTCTTTCTTCATATGAAAGTCCTGACATCCCAGGAATATATACGATACGACTGCTTACCAACCGCAGGCAAATGGTCTGTTTGAAAGGTTCCACCGGCAACTTAAGTCGGCGGTGAAAACTCGACTTACAGGCCCGGACTGGGTGGACCAGTTGGCCTGGGTCCTGATTGGGATTCGCACCTCACCCAAGGAGGATTTGACTGCTTCCTTGCCGAGCTCGTGTACGGCTCGGCCCTGTGGGTGCCCGGGAATTTCTGCCCACCGCTCACGGTCAGGTCCCATCGGCCCCGGCGCTGCTGGAGGGCCTTCGAGAGCAGGTGAGCACGTTGGATCCCATTCCCACGTCCAGGTACGGTTGATCCGCGGTGCATGTGCCCGCGGTGTTACAACAGTGTGCATGTTTTCATCCGCAGGGACACTCACCGCTTGCCGTTACAACGGGTCGATGAAGGGCCATTCCGGGTGCTGCGAGCAGGAGTCGCCACGTTCACGGTGGACGTGGGAGGCCGGGAGTAGTTTGTCTCCGTCGGCCATCTCAAGCCCGCCCACGTGGATGTAGACAGCCCGGTGGTTTTTGCTGCGCCGCGACATAGAGGTCGTCCACCGCCGCCCGCCCGTACTGAGTACGCCCGTTTCCTCCAACCCTGTTCATTCTGCCCTGTTGCCTGTCTCTGGTTTTGTTCTGCAATGTTATGTCCGCCCCGTTGTCACAGACCCCGCGTCCTCCAGGCCCTGTTATACCGGTTCCTTCTGTACGTCCGCCTCGCCTTCATGGACCACATATTCTGATCGTTCGGTATGGGTCCCCGCTCGGTTCCGTAGCTCGGGTTCTGGAGGGGTCCCGTAGTGGCACCTGCTGGAGCTGGTAGGTAGTCGAACCCTGCGTCGGTTACCTTGGTCATGTTACTGTGGGAGGGGATTGATTTTTGCACGTTTTCTGGGCTGGCCCCTTTCATTATTTCGATCACCGTTGTGGTAATTGAGTTTGTATTAGCTGTCGTTCGATCCTTGTTGCTTTCACTGTTGCGCAGTGCTAGAGTTGCTGCCTTAAAGCATTAGAATCCTGGAATCGATCCTGATCTCGGATGCTGTCTGTTCAGAGTTAGTACGTTCTTCCTGTGACCGCGTGGTTTTCTCCAGGTGCACTGGTTTCCTCCCACATTCCAAAGAGTTGCAGGTTTGTAGGTTAATTGACTTCTGTGAATTTTCCTCAGAATTTAGAATTGAACATTCACGTGGACAAGCTTTTCCCATTGAGTGTAGGGAAGATTCAAACAAGAGGACATGACTTCAGAATTAAGGGACTGAAGTTTAGGGGTAACATGAGGGGGGACTTCTTTACTCAGAGAGTGGTAGCTGTGTGGAATGAGCTTCCGGTGGAGGTGGTGGAGGCAGGTTCAATGTTATCATTTAAAAATAAATTGGATATGTATATGGATGGGAAAGGAATGGAGGGTTATGCTCTGAGTGCAGTTAGATGGGACTAGGGGGAAATAATTGTTCGGCACGGACTTGTAGGGCCGAGATGGCTTGTTTCCGTGCTGTAATTATTATATGGTAATATGATAACTAGTGATCAATGGTTGGCAAGGACTCGGTGGGTAGAGGGGTTTGTTCCACCCTGTGTTACTAAATTCTCAATAAACTCTAAATGAATTGCTAAACCAAACTAGTTGAGCTTCCCCTCCCTTTGTGTCACCCACTTCACACTCTGATCCTGTAGCGCAGAATAAATCAAATGTTTGCAAGTTATTCACTGAACATGACTGATGGAATTTAATAAATGATTTAAAAAAACTGCAAGATGCTGAAAAACATTTATCCAAACAAAATTCTGAAAACACCAAGCAGGTCAGGCCGTATCAAGAGAGAAACAGTTATTGACCTTGCATCAGCTATATTTCTGTAGGAAGGTCAATGGTTTGAAATATTAACGGTGTTTCTCTCTCCTCTGATGAAACATGACTATTTCAAATACCTCCTAATTGTTTTAATAAACCATCCACAAAAACATCGTTGTATATTAATTCAAATGAAGATGCCAGCTGCTGATTATACCTGGCAATTACATATCCCAATAATTTAGGTTTGTGCCTCATAATTGTTTTACTCTATCTCCGATCATGTCTTGATTATATTAGGATGTGCAATGGAGTGCCTGAGGGAGACAGGTATGTGCATTCGCAAGGCACAGAGCCAAGGTCAGATATTATCCTGCTAATGGTCACATGTTCGCGCTGTATCTCTAAACTAAATTAAAGCAGGTTGTCAGACAAATGTTCAGGAGTCACATTAGTGGCAAACTGCGGGCCATCTGCTGAAGAAAAGCAAGAACACCATAAAGAAGAGTACAGGGATTAAAATTCATATGTGTAGGAGGGAATTGCAGATGCTGGTTTCTACCGAAGATGGACACAAAATGCTGGAGTAACTCATCGGGTCAGGCAGCATCTCTGGATAGAAGGAATGGATGATGTTTTGTGTCGAGACCCTTCTTCAGGCTGAGAGTTAGGGGGGAGAGGGAGACAGAAATAGGAAGTGTAAGATGTGAAAAGGAGACATGAAAGAAGATGGGAATCAAGGAAAATGTAGACTGGATCATTGTTAGCTAGAAGGTAACAACAAAGCATACAGAGAAGAAATGTAATCATGGGTTACTCCGACCAGTCTGACAGCCCCCTTGATTACATTTTATCTTTGTGTGCTTTGTACCACTGTGCCATCCCAAAAGTATAATTTGATGTAGTAAATGGATGAGTAAAGGATGAAATACATTACCCAGTCCCTCACTCTGATGTTTGCCGGGGCTTCACGGATAAGTGGTGGCTGGCAGCAAGGGATCTCATGCCCTGTTGCCCATTTCGGGCTCCTTCTGGTGAAGGTTGGCCTGGAGAACTCCATGGTCGTGGCACCGTTCTGATCCCAGTCTGACGAGAAGTCTATAGTACATAGCGGGAATATAGAATCAGGTGCTGGAGGAGGTTATTGAGCAGTATTATACCTGCATTTAAAAAATGATTGGACAGGTACATGGAAAAGCAAGGTCTGGAGGGACATGGGGCCAAATGGGATTGGCTTAGATGGGATATCTTGGTTTTAGTTTTAGTTTTAGAGATTCAGTGTGGAAACAGGCCCTTTGGTACGCCGAGTCCGTGCCAACCAACGTTCACCGGTGCACTAGTTCCATGTTACCCCACTTTCACATCCTGCACACTAGGGGCAATGTACAGAAGCTGATTACCCTATAAACTTGCGCATCTTTGTAATAATAATAATAATAATAATATATTTTATTGACATTGCACGTTAGTGCAACAAGATTTAATATGCAGCTCCACCAATGTACAAGAAAAGTAAAATAAATAAATAAGCTGTGTGAGGTGACCATCCGAAGGAGACTGTCCAGGGGGGTGGGTGGGGGGCACTCAGCAGGTCCGGTTCAGAGCCGCTATAGCTCTTGGAATAAAGCTGTTTCTGAGTCTGGAGGTTCGGGCGTAGAAGGCTTTGTAACGTCTGCCGGAGGGAAGTAGTTCGAACAGTCCGTTACAAGGGTGTGATGAGTCTTTATGGATGCTGACGGCCTTCCTGAGGCACCGTGTGTGGTAGATGCCCTCCAAGGCTGGTAGCTCTGTCCCAATGATCCTCTGCGCTTTGTGGATGACGCGCTGAAGAGCTCTCCTCTCCGCCTCCGTGCAGCTGAGATACCACACAGAGATGCCATACGTTAATATGCTCTCTGTGGCGCAGCGGTGTGTATGCGCTCTGTGGTCAGCAGCTGTTGGGGCAGACCAGTCTTTTTTAATATCCTCAGGAAGAACAGTAATTGCTGTGCCTTCTTGACCAGCGCAGCGGTGTCGGTGGACCATGTGAGGTCCTCTGAAATGTGAGTGCCCAGAAACTTAAAGCTGTACACTCTCTCCACACTTTCCCCGTAAATGGAGACTGGGGCGTATTGTCCATTATGGGACGTCCTGAAGTCAATAATCAGCTCCTTGGTCTTGGAGGTGTTTAGTGAGAAGTTGTTATGTGTGCAGTGGGAGGAAACTGGAGCAGGCGGTTGTTTGGTCCATGGAGTTGGATCAAAGGGCCTGGTTCCATGCTGTATGACCCCATCACTCCATAACTCATTCCCAGCATGCTCTTATAAACTAAAATACATATTAGCGATGAAGAAGCTTGAGATATTAAGAGAGGGAAGCCTTATTAGGGAAGAAGCCTTTATTAAGTTAGCACTTCCTCCCTAATCTACAAACGACAGTCAACTATTTAAACTAGGGATCCCCCTTTGAGATGGGAACAGGGGTTGTGTATTACATTCAGATGCCCAGCCACACTCGGGCATCTCCGGGAAGAACAGTTTGTCTTGTCTTACTTCTAAATTAATTTGCAACTCATGATCTGAAGGCTCATGCTTTAACGGCGCTTCTGTCCCCAATCAGGTGGAGGTGAATCAGTCGTTACCCAAGTTTATGGAAGGATCATTCAAAAGCCGGATTACAGAGGGGAAGAAGCTGTTCCTGTGTGCGCATATTCAAGATTCTGTACCTGCTGACGGATGGGGGCAGGGAGAAGGATAAATGGGTATGAGAATGAGTAGGATGGGATGTTTTTGATTATGGTGGCTGTTTTATCAAAGACTTATTCTAATCTGGTCATTCCTTCCCTATTAGTCCCTACTAGTATTTTACTTCAAAACTCTTGAAACATCACACCTCATTAATGTCCCTTTCCATATAACCATATACCCATATAACAATTACAGCACGGGAACAGGCCATCTCGACCCTTCTAGTCCATGCCGAACACGTATTCTCACCTAGTCCCATCTACCTGCACTCAGACCATAATCCTCCATTCCTTTCCCGTCCATATAACTATCCAATTTATTTTTAAATGATAAAATCTGCCTCCACCACCTTCACTGGAAGCTCATTCCACACAGCCACCACTCTCTGAGTAAAGAAGTTCCCCCTCATGTTACCCCTAAACTGCTGTCCCTTAATTCTCAAGTAACGTCCTCTTGCTTGAATCTTCCCTACTCTCAGCGGGAAAAGCTAATCCACGTCAACACTGTCTATCCCTCTCATCATTTTAAAGACCTCTATCAAGTCCCCCCTTAACCTTCTGCGCTCCAAAGAATAAAGCCCTAACTTGTTCAACCTTTCTCTGTAACTTAGTTGCTGAAACCCGGGCAACATTCTGGTAAATCTGCAACTTTCTAGTGAATCTATGTAATTTCCTATGTAATTTTCCAGAATGCTTCATTACAGTTTATATAAAATATGATATTTTGTTGTATGATTGATGCCTGCAGAATTTACACCTGCAAATCTTTTGCCAATTGTACATTGTTCCGTTTGTTCCATAAGAAATGCTATAAACTCAATTTATTCCCTTGACTTTTTTAAGTTTGTTTTCACTTTCGAATACATTCACGCATTGAAAAAAAAACCTGATGTGGAAACAAATGAATAATTCAAAGATTTAACTGTGAAATTATGAACCAAAGCTCAACAGTATCATTTTCAAGGTCAGAGCAAAAAATAAATTTGGCTTTGACAAAATATTATATGTTGTATGTTCATTAGATTATATTGCTTCAGCCAAGTTGAAATGTTGGATATGAAAAGTTGATTTTTCAAATTGCAAATTGTCTCTATTGGATAGAATAGTGTTAGTGTATGGGGATCGCTGGTCGGCGTGGACTCGGTCGACCGAAGGGCCTGCTTCCACTCGCTTTTTATTTTTATTTTTTTTACCCATACTTTTTATCTGTTGGAGAAAATCTATTTTTCAGACTTGTTTTTTGCCAGCCCATTATTCCAGCATATACAATCTTTATTTCAAGGTCTTGATCTCTCATCAATTGTAGTCACTGCAGGCCTGTGGGCCTGTAGACACTAGTCCCACAGGCCCGCGCGCAGCCCATATCACTCTAAACCTTATCAATCCACGTACCTGTCCAAATGTATTTTAAATGCTCTTAGAAACATAGAAACATAGAATATAGGTGCAGGAGTAGGCCATTCGGCCCTTCGAGCCTGCAATGCCATTTGATATGATCATGGCTGATAATCCAACTCAGTATCCCATCCCTGCCTTCTCTCCATACCCCCTGATCCCTTTAGCCACAATATCCACATCTAACTCCCTCTTAAATATAACCAATGAACTGGCCTCAACTACCTTCTGTGGCATAGAATTCCACAGATTCACCACTCTCTGTGTAAAAAATGATTTCCTCATCGGTCCTAAAAATCGACCCTCTCATCCTTAAACTGTGACCCCTAGTTCTGGACTTCCCCAACATTGGGAATAATCTTCCCGCATCTAGCCTGTCCAACCCCTTAAGAATTTTGTAAGTTTCGATAAGATCCCCCCTCAGTCTTCTGAATTCCAACGTGTACAAGCCGAGTCTATCCGGTCTCTCCTCATATGAAAGTCCTGCCATCCCAGGAATCAGTCTTATAGTGGCTGCCTCAACTACCTGCTCTGGCAGTGTGTTCCATATACCCATCACCCTCTGTGTAAAAAAGTAGCATCTCCCTGGAAGAGCGACATAGAATATGATTTCAATAAATAAATCTATTTACATGCATACAGTCATAGACTTATTTTTTCCTGTGGGAGGAGTGTCTGGGGGGGGGGGGTGATTGGCAGTCACCGAGGTACGTTGTTGAGTAGTGTGACAGCCGCAGGGAAGAAGCTGTTCCTGGACCTGCTGGTCCGGCAACGGAGAGACCTGTAGCGCCTCCCGGATGGTAGGAGGCTAAACAGTCCATGGTTGGGGTGAGAGCAGTCCTTGGCGAGGCTGAGCGCCCTCCGCAGACGACGCTTGCTTTGGACAGACTCAATGGAGGAGAGCGAGGAACAGGTGATGCGTTGGGCAATTTTTACCACCCTCTGCCGTGCTTTCCGGTCGGATACAGAGCAGTTGCCATACCATACTGTGATACAGTTGGTAAGGATGCTCTCGATGGTGCAGTGGTAGAAGTTCACCAGGATCTGAGGAGACAGATGGACCTTCTTCAGTCTCCTCAGGAAGAAGAGACGCTGGTGAGCCTTCTTGACCAGAGTTGAGGTATTGTGGGTCCAAGAGAGGTCATCGGAGATGTTGACCCCCAGGAACCTGAAGCTGGAAACATGTTCCACCTCCGTCCCGTTGATGTGGATGGGGGTGTGCGTGCCGCCCCTAGACTTCCTGTAGTCCACAATTACCTCCTTTGTCTTCTTGGCGTTAAGGGCCAGGTTGTTGTCAGCGCACCATGCTGCTAGGCGCTGGCCCTCCTCACTATAGGCCGACTAATCGTTGTTGCTGATGAGGCCAATCACCATTGTATCATATACATACTTGATGATGGTGTTAGTACCATATACAGGTGTGCAGTCATAGGTGAAGAGGGAGTAGAGGAGGGGGCTCAGCACAGAGCCCTGTGGGACGCCGGTGTTCGGGGTGTGCGTTGAAGAGGTGTGCTTGTCTAACCTAACAGACTGGGGTCTGTTGGTTAGAAAGTCCAGTATCCAGGGGAGACAGAACTAGAGATATAAAGAGATAAAAAGAACAAATGAATGAAAGGTATACAAAAGGACAAATCAAGGCCAGAGCAATGATTCAGGAAAGGTGGAGCCCACAATGATCTATTGTTTGCCGGTGGAGAAGGTGAGAATGAATGAACGTGCGAGTGAAATAGTGAAACCAAGTTGGACGACAGTGAAACATATTGGACGACTAGTGTGGGGGAGGGACGGAGAGAGAGGGAATGTGAGATTGAAAGCAAACTTATTTAACCTGCAATATCTCACAAAAATACTGTTTAATAATACTACTGCTTCTTCTCAGCTCTGGTTCCCTGTTGCAGCCATTAAAATGAGAAATTGCTGCATCCCCACGGATTCTATCCAGATCAGCCTAATCCCTGGGTTGAGTGGAACGTTATGCCCCTGTCCCACTTAGGAACCCTGAACAGGAACCTCTGGAGACTTTTTGCCCCACCCAAGGTTTCCGTGCGGTTCCCGGAGGTTTTTTTCAGTCTCGCTACCTGCTTCCACTATCTGCAACCTCCGGCAACCACCTGCAACCTCCGGGAACCGCAAGGAAACCTTGGGTGGGGCAAAAAGTCTCCATAGGTTTCCGTTCAGGTTTCCTAAGTGGGACAGGGGCTTAAGGCATTCGGGCCACACAGCTGAAGTCATTACATTGGAGTGCCAAGTCGATCCTGTTTTAGGGGTTGTGACATATAGTGCATTAAAACCTCAAACTGAATCACTGTTGAGATTGCACCAAGTAGCCAGCACTTCTGATTTCAATTCAGCGATTCAGCTGAAAAGTGGTCGTGACTTCCTAGCTACACAATTGGAGATCAATAATTGGTCTTTACTGAACTTTCCCTTGTACAGAATGTTATTCCCTTTATCCTGACATTGAAACATAGAAACATAGAAATTTGGTGCAGGAGTAGGCCATTCGGCCCTTCGAGATCGCACCGTCATTCAATATGATCATGGCTGATCATCCAACTCAGTATCATGTCTTCTCTCGATACCCCCTGATCCCATTAGCCACAAGGGCCACATCTAACTCTCTCTTAAATATAGCCAATGAACTGGCCTCAACTACCTTCTGTGGCAGAGAGTTCCAGAGATTTACTACTCTCTGTGTGAAAAATGTTTTTCTCATCTCGGTCCTAAAGAATGTCTTTCCTCAGATTAGGAGACCAAAACTGTATGCATTACTCCAGGTGTGGTCTCACCAAGACCCTGTACAACTGCAGTAGAACCTCCCTGCTCCTATACTCAAATCCTTTTGCTATGAATGCTGGATAGCACTCAACAAAAAAATCATTTCACATGACCTTTCACAAAGATCTGAGGCCATAGAATTTCAAAACTGAATCAATGACCTCTGCCACCAAAACAACGAATAAAACCGGAGGCAATTAAATTTGCTGCAACCTTAGCTATGCTCTCACTTCACTCTTGCATTCGGGAGAAGGTATCAGAGTCTGAAAACTGTGACCTCCAGGTTCAGGAACAGCTTCTTCTCAGCAACCATCGGGGTCTTGAACATTACATGAATTAGTAGGTTAACATATGATGAGTGCTTGTCGGCACTGGTCCAGTACATCCTGGAGTCTAGAAGAACGAGGGCGACCTCATTATACGTACAGAATAGTGAATGGCTTGGATAGAGTGGGTATGGAGAGGATGTTTCCACTAGTGGGAGAGTCTAGGACTAGAGGTCGTAGCCTCAGAATTTCTATAAGATCCCCCCTCAATCTTCTAAATTCTAGCGTGTACAAGCCGAGTCTATCCAGTCTTTCTTCATATGAAAGACCTGACATCCCAGGAATCAGTCTGGTGAACCTTCTATCACTTATGACCTGAGTCCGGGGTTCAGCCGCAGGCCAGCGGCTGCGTCCGCTGGACTGAAGGGCGGCAGCTTCGAACACCCCGGGCCGCGGTGTTTAAACCGGCCCTTTCGCGGGGTTCGGTGAGCCGCGGGACTGATTGTACCATCGCCCGGTGGGGTATCGCCTCAGCGCAGAAGGAGAAGAGCAGGGAAGAGACTGCAGCCCTAAGATTTTTGCCTCCACAACAGTGAGGTGGTGCTTGGTGGACTCACTGTGGTGGATGTTAATATGTGTTTATTGTTGTTTATTATTGTAGTATTGTATGTATGACTGCAGGCACGAAATTTCGTTCAGACCCAAAGGTCTGAATGACAATAAAGGAAATTCAATTCAATTCAATTCAATTCAATGACCTTAAATTCCAACTAAACTACAAGCTACGAACTGTTTTGGTGGCGTTTGGGACTTTGGGCTTTTGTTGTGCGCTAATATATTTATTTTTTAATTTATTGAACTTTAATTTTTGTTTATTATGTCTATGAGTACTATATTTACAGACCCGTTATTGATTTGATTTGATTCAACTTTACTGTCATTGTGCAAAGTACAGACACAACAAAAAGCTTTTTTTTACCATACGAATAAAATAAATAAGAACACAGAACACGATAGTCTTGGTTCTTGGTTTCTTGGTCCACTGTCCTCTTTTTTTGGGTTTTTTAATCAAAAATATTTATTCAAATAATAAAATAGTATTTACAATACAATAAAACAAAACAGCACCATAATACAAGACGAACACATATGCTAAGCAACTGCTAAACAACTATATTGCAATCCTTGTCCAGGATACATTCAAACCCCCTCGGGGCCCAGCGGTCGCGGAACTCCCTCAGGTGCCCGTAGGCAGGGCGTATTCCGTTTTCATCCGCACCCGGGTACGGACGTATACCCGGAAAAGGGGCAGGCAGCCGGCTCGGGTAGAGCCCTCCACTGTCTGGCGCCTTGACTCACGGATGGCCAGCTTGGCCAGGCCCAGGAGCAACCCAACCAGGACATCTTCAGCCCTACCCTCTCCCCTACGCACAGGGTGTCCAAAGATGAGGATGGTGGGTGAAAAATGCAGCCAGAAGGCAAGGAGCAGCCCCTTTAGATATTCAAACAGTGGCTGCAGCCTCACGCACTCCATGTACACGTGGTACACAGACTCTTCCAATCCGAAAAAGTGGCAGGCGGCTGGCGAGTCTGTGAACCGCGAGAGAAACAGTTTGCAGGGAACACCTCGGTGCAATACCCTCCACCCCATGTCCCCAATGTAGAGGGGGAGAATCCCTGCGTAGAGGGACCCCCACCGGGGGCCCCCCTCGCGACCGGAAGGCAACACCGACCGCCACTTGGTGTCCGGACGGTGGACCAGGGCGAGGAAGTGCAGGGTGTGGAGGAGGAGCCTGTACAGGACACGCCTCCCTGCCTCTCGCAGGGAGACGATGCGTGTCGAGGAAAGGCGGCTCAAATTGTGTGGGACCGGCTCCCGGGATGGATTACGGCGCCTGGGTCCGATGAGTACTTCCGGCTGAGCGGGGGCTTGCTCAACCACAAGTACTCCACACGTTTGAGCCCCCAGACACCCGATGGGGCGGTACAAGGACCGGCTGCTCTCATGACCGGGCTGTTACCCTCTGCCTGCGGAGGTGGGGCCCGGTCAACGGCAACCAGGTTCCAGACTCTCAACAAGTCCCTGTAGAAGCCAGGCATCCCCATCAGGACCGCACGACTGACGCCCACCATCGGGATCCGCATACCTCCTTGAAGGCAGCGGCTCCGTTGGAAAAAGTGCGTTGCCAGCACGTGCCACATGGGAGGATGCCCTGAGTACAGGTATCTCTGCAAGGTCCTGAGGCGGAGAGCCGCCAACTTGGTGCGAAAGCACACCAGCGACTGACTGCCCTCCTCGATCGGGTGACTCAGGACCGCTGCAGAGACCCAGTGCTTCCCGTTGCCCCAGAAGAAGTCCACCAACTTCTTCTGGATGATCCCAGCCAAGGTGGCTGATGGGACTAACGTGGTCAATCTGTACCAGAGCATGGAGGCCACGAGTTGGTTAATGACCAACACCCTGCCCCGGTAGGAAAGCACTATGAGGAGACCCGCCCAGCGCCTCCTGTCAGACTGGTCTCCGCACCGGGGCTCAGGTAGACTCCCAGGTAGAGGAGGTGCGTGGTGCTCCACGTGAAAGACCTCATCTCCTTCGGGAGTGAGTCCACCTGCCAAGGACACACCAAGAGTCCAGAACATTTCCCCCAGTTGATCCTGGCAGATGAGGCGGCCGTGAAGACTCGTTGGCACTCGCACATTATCTGCAGGTCGACGGGGTCAGTGAACATGAGGAGCACGTCATCGGCGTAGTCCGAGAGGACCACCTCCATTTCCGGCTCGCGTAGAACCATGCCCGTCAACTTCTTCTTTGTGTATATCTTTAGCATGAAATTTATCTTGGTAAATAATGAATGAGGGACTCCTATTCCTAATGAATGAAGCAACACCCTAGCAATAATGTCACCAGTTTTAATATTCATTCAAGGGATGTGGGCTTTGCAGACAGAGGCAGAAATGTATTGTCCTTGTTTTGCTTGGGAAGGTGGCGGTTAGCTTCCTTTTAAAAACTGATGCAGTTCTTCGCGTGTGGATATTCTCTCAGTGCTGTCAGGAGGGAGTTCCAGCATTTTAACTCAGTGACTCAGTTTAATCTAGCATCACAGAGGGTGTAAAGCTGATGCTGGATTCCCAAAAGGTTAATTTAGACTTTGGACTTTGGAGATACCTTTGCCTACCGAGTCTGCGCTGACCAGCGATCATCCCGTAACATTACCTACACACACGAAGGACAATTTATTTCTGCAACTTACCAAAACCAATTATCCTGTAAACCTGTACGTATTTGGAGTGTGGGAGGAAACTGGAGCACCCGGAGAAAATCAACGATGTCACAGGGAGAACGTACAAGCTCCATTCAGACAGCACCCGTAGTCAGGCTCGAACCTGGGTCTCTGGGGCTGTAAGGCAGCAACATTACCGCTGCACCATTGTGCTGCCCTGTGCTGTCTAAGGCAAAGATCCTATAGCAAGATAGCTTACTCCTGCGAAATGCAATGGGCTGACGTGTAGTACGCTACGGAGGGGATCCTGGGCATTTATCTCCGCCCATTTTAGTAACCGGAGCCTACCTGACCCGATCCGACTCGCAGTGTGATCAATGTTGCGGGGCAACAGTTTGTGTGTGTGTGATATAGAGTTAGATTCATAATTCATAAGTGATCGGCACGGACTAGAAGGGTCGAGGTGGCCTGTTTCTGTGCTGTAATTGTTATATGGTTATATAGTGCGTGTAGAATAGTGTTAATGTGTGTGGATCGCTAGTCGGTTCGGACATGATGGGCCGAAGGGCCTGTCTCTGCGCTGTATCTCTAAACTAAATTAAACCCAGTGGCATGGACATTGAATTCTCTAATTTTAATAACTTCCTCATACTCCCCCCCCCCCCACGACCCCACGCACCCTCCCCTCCCTCCTTGCCCCCTCCCTCCTGCCTTGTCGTTTTACCAGTTCCACAGTTCTCCACATTGTTTCTCTTGAGATCACTGCTTCACTAGAGAACAATGGTCTTACCAGGCAAAGCCCTGCCTGAGGTCATATGTGGCTGGCCCTTTTTGGTTCCGGTCTTTTCTTGTCTCCAGCTCTTCACCTCCCCCCTCCCTCCCCCAACCCATGTGAAGACAGGTCCTGACCCGAACGTCACCCATCCTTTGTCTCCAGAGATGCTGCCTGACCTGTTGAGAGAGGGAGGGAGAGGGAGGGAGAGAGAGGGAGATAGAGAGGGAGAGAGAGAGAGAGAGGGAGAGAGAGGGAGAGAGTGAGGAAGAGAGTGAGGGAGAGGGGGGAGAGAGTGGATGAGAGAGAGGGCGAGAGAGGGGGCAGAGATAAAGAGAGGTGGAGAGAGGGGGAGAGAGAGGGAAAGAGTGATAGGGAGTGAGAGATGGAGAGGGAGAGAGAGGGAGAGAGAGGGAGAGAGAGAGACTGGATACTCGGCTTGTACTCGCTAGATTTTAGAAGATTGGGGGGGGGGGATCTTACAGAAACGTACAACATTCTTAAGGGGTTGGACAGGCTAGATGTAGGACGATTTTTCTCGATGTTGGGGAAGTCCAGAACTAGGGGTCACACCGGATAAGAGGGAAGCTTTTAGGACCGAGGTGAGAAAAATCATTTTTTAAACGGAGAGTGGTAAATCTGTGGAATTCTCTGCCACAGAAGGTAGTTGAGACCACAGTTCATTGGCTATATTTAAAAATGAGTTAGATGTGGCCCTTGTGGCGAAAGGGATCAGGGTGTATGGAGAGAAGGCAGGTACAGGATACTGAGTTGGATGATCAGCCACGATCATATTGAATGGCGGTGCAGGCTCGAAGGGCCGAATGGCCTCTACTCCTGCACCTATTGTCTATTGTTCTATGTTTCTATGACTGCTGGTGAGGAATTTCACTGCACCCCCAGTGTGTTTGTGACAATAAACTGATCACAATGCAAATCTGACATCTGGTCACATAACCCTCTCACTGCCCTCTGTTGGAGAGCAGTAGAACTGGCGGATCAAGTGAGATGACAAACAGCGGCGTGGGAGAGTTTCGGCTCGATCGGATGGAAGATGGTGGAGTTGGGGATTGTGTTCCCGGCCTGCGCTGGGAGCGACGGTGATTAAAGCTGACACTCAGTGCCCCAGAATCCCAGGTTCAATTCCCACCTTACCTATATTACTAAATCTCTGATCTTGACCGATTTTGGCCCACTGTGCATCGATTTCCGACAGAATACCGCCACCTACGGCCGTCATTTTTGACCACCTTGCTCAGAGCCCCTCTCCGCCCTAAGAGTGCGGAGAATTTTTCCCATCGATGACAAATCAGAGAGATATTAACGTTTTTTTCCATTAAACACCATTCTCTCTGCTGCCCCTGCTTTGGTTTAAAGTTGAAAGGCACTACTTACTGCAAATGGTGGCTTCGGTGTTTTGGCTTGAAGTTGAAAGGCACTGACTGCAAATGGTGGCGTGTGATTTCCTTGAACTTGAAAGGCACTATTTATTGCATATGGTGGATTGGGAGCTTTGGTTTAAAGTTGAAAGGCACTACTTACTGCTAATGGTGGCTTGGGAGCTTTGGCTTGATGTTGAAAGTCAATACTTACTGCAAATGGTGGCTTGAGTGATTTGGTTTGAAGTTGATGGGCACTACTTACTGCAAATGGTGGCTTGGGTGCTTTGGCTTGAAGTTGAAGGTCACTACTTACTGCAAATGGTGGCTTGGGTGCTTTGGCTTGAAGTTTAAAAAAAATTACCATTCTCTGCTTGAGGGAGGGGGAGGGAATATAAAACCAGGAAGGGATGTGCCTCACTCAGTCTCTGCAAGGTGGATGAGGCAAAGGGTCACGTCTCTATGAGCTCTGAATATCACTGAACAAATGTCTACACAACTGTGAGTACCCTTAATGTGGTTTGAAAATGAAAATATGGTTTGTTTGAAGTAAAAAGGCACTACCTGCAAATGGTTGTTTGGTTGCTTTGACTTGAAGTTGAAAGGCACCACTTCCTATAAATGGTGGCTTGGGTGCTTTGACTTGATATTGAAAGGCACTACTTACTGCAAATGGTGGCTTGGGATCTTTGGCTTGAAGTTGAAAGGCATTAGTTACTGCAAATGGTGGTTCCATTCGGACTGTAAATGCCTATCTCACCAGGGACTAACTACTGAACGTTACCCCTTCCATTATTAATAATGTAAAATAATATGTGTGGTTATGATTGTGTTTATAGTTTGTTTGGTTGTTTGTCTTTTTGCACATAGTCCGCGAGCATTGCCACTTTTCATTTCACTGCACATCTCGTATATGTATGTGACAAATAAACTTGACTTGACTTGACTTGACTTGACTTTGGGTGTTTTGGCTTGAAGTTGAAAGGCACTACACTGCAAATGGTAGCTTGGGTGCTTTGCTTGTAGTTGAAAGGCACTACTTACTGCAAATGGTGGCATAAGAGCTTTGGATTGAAGTTTAAAGGCACTACTTACTGCAAATGGTGGCGGGTGATTTGCTTGAAGTTGAAAGTCACTACTGCAAATGCTGGCTTGGGTGCTTTGGCTTGAAGTTGAAGGTCACTACTTACTGTAAATGGTGGCCTGGGTGCTTTGGCTTGAAGTTGAAAGGCACTACTTACTGCAAATGGTGGCTTGCTTGCTTTGGCTTGAAGTTTAAAAAAAATTTATCTCTGCGGCACCTGCTTGAGGGAGGGGGAGGGAATCTAAAACCATGAAGTGGTGTGCCTCACTCAGTCTCTGCAGGGTGGATGAAGCAAAGGGTCACGTCTCTATGAGCTCTGAATAACACTGAACAAATGTCTAAACCACTGTGAGTACCCTTAATGTGTTTTGAAAATGAAAATATGGGTTGTTTGAAGTAAAAAGGCACTGCCTGCAAATGGTTGTTTGGGTGCTTTGACTTGAAGTTGAAAGGCACTACTTACTGCAAATGGTGGCATGGGTGCTTTGGCCTGAAGTTGAAAGGCACTATGTTGGCTTGGGTGCTTTAGCTTGAAGTTCAAAGGCACTACTTACTGTAAATGGTGGCTTGGGTTCTTTGGCTTGAAGTTGAAAGTCACGACTTACTGCTAATGGTGGCTTGGGTGCTTTGGCTTGAAGTTGAAAGGCACTCTTTACTGCAAATGGTGGCATGAAGTTGAAAGGCAATACTTACTGCAAATGGTGGCTTGGGTGCTTCGGCTTTTAGTTGAAAAGCACTACTTACTGCAAATGGTGGCTTGGCTGCTTTGGCTTGAGGTTGAACAGCACTACTTACAGCAAATGGTGGTTTGGGTGCTTTGGCTTGAAGTTGAAAGGCACTCATTATTGCAAATGGGGGCATGAAGTTGAAAGGAACTACTTACTGCAAATGGTGGCTTGGGTGCTTTGGCATGAGGTTGAAAGGGAATACTTACTGCAAATGGTGGCTTGGGTGCTTCGGCTTTAAGTTGAAAGGCACTACTTACTGCAAATAGTAGCATGAAGTTGAAAGACGCTACTTACTGATAATGGTGGCTTGGGTGCTTTGGCTTGAAGTTGAAAGGCACTATTGACTGCAAATGGTGGCATGAAGTTGAAAGTCACTACTTACTGCAAATGGTTGCTTGGGTGCTTTGGCTTGATGTTGAAAGGCACAACTTACTGCTAATGGTGGCTTGGGTGCTTTGGCTTGAAGTTGAAAGTCACTACTTACTGCTAATGGTGGCTTGGGTGCTTTGGCTTGAAGTTGAAAGGCACTCATTACTGCAAATGGGGGCATGAAGTTGAAAGGGACTACTTACTGCAAATGGTGGCCTGGGTGCTTTGGCATGAGGTTGAAAGGGAATACTTACTGCAAATGGTGGCTTGGGTGCTTCGGCTTTAAGTTGAAAGGCACTCATTACTGCAAATGGGGGCATGAAGTTGAAAGGGACTACTTACTGCAAATGGTTGCTTGGGTGCTTTGGCATGAGGTTGAAAGGGAATACTTACTGCAAATGGTGGCTTGGGTGCTTCGGCTTTAAGTTGAAAGGCAAAACCAGTTCGGCTTTAAGTTGAAAGGCAAAACCAGCAACACCAAGGAACTGATTGTGGACTTTGGAAGGAGTAGGAGGGTGACCCACAACCCCATTTATATAAACGGGTCGATGGTTGAAAGGGTCAAGAACTTCAAATTCCTGGGCGTGCACATCTCTGAAGATCTTTCCTGGTCCGAGAACGCTAACGCAATTATCAAAACAGCTCATCAGCGCCTCTACTTCCTGATAAGATTACGGAGAGTCGGTTTGTCAAGGAAGACTCTCTCTAACTTCTACAGGTGCACAGTAGAGAGTATACTGACCGGTTGCATCGTGGCTTGGTTCGGCAACTTGAGTGCCCTGGAGAGGAAAAGACTACAAAAATAGTAAACACTGCCCAGTCCATCATCGGCTCTGCCCTTCCTTCCATCGAGGGGATTTATGGCAGTCCCTGCCTCAAAAAGGCTGGCCGTATCATCAAAGACCCACACCATCCTGGCCACACACTCATCTCCCTGCTACCTTCGGTTAGAAGGTACAGGAGTCTGAAGACTGCAACAACCAGGTTCAGGAATAGCTACTCCCCCACAGCCATCAGGCTCTTAAACCTGTCTCGGACAAAACTCTGATAATTAATAACCACTTTCTGTTATTTGCACTTTATCAGTTTATTTATTCATGTGTGTATATATTGATATCATGGTACACATTTGTACATTTATCTGTTTTGGGCACATTTATCTGTTTTGTAGTAAATACCTACTATTTTCTGTGTGCTTAAGCAAAGCAAGAATGTTATTGTCCTATACAGGGACACATGACAATAAACTCCCTTGAACTTGAACTTGAAAGGCACTACTTACTGCAAATGGTGACTTGGCTGCTTTGGCTTGAAGTTGAACGGCACTACTTACTGCAAATGGTGGCTTGGGTGCTTTGACTTGAGGTTGAAAGGCACTACTTACTGCAAATGGTGGCTTGGGTGCTTTGCTTGAAGTTGAAAGGCACTACTTACTGCAAATGGTGGCTTGGGTGCTTTGGCTAGAAGTTGAAAGGCACCACACTGCAAATTGTGGCATGAAGTTGAAAGACGCTACTTACTGACAATGGTGGCTTGGGTGCTTTAGCTTGAAGTTGAAAGGCACTACTTACTGCAAATGGTGGTTTGGGCGCTATGGCTTGAAGTTAATAGGCACTACTTACTGCAAATGGTGGCTTGTGTGCTTTGGCTTGAAGTTGAAAGGCACTACTTACTGAAAATGGTGGCATGAAGTTGAAAGGCACTACTTACTGAAAATGGTTGCATGGTTGAAAGGCACTACTTATTGCAAATGGCGGCTTGGGTGATTTGGCTTGAAGTTAAAAGGTACTACTGCAAATGCACTTACTTTCTGTTTGCACTGTATATCGATTTTAGATAAAACGCTAACACGTACGGCTGTGATTTTTGGCCATCTTACTCAGTCCCACCTCCGCTGAGCAGGTGCAGGGAATTCTTCCCATCAATTAAAAATAAGTGTTATTAGTGTTTATAAAATGTTGAGAATCTCTATCCTGTCAATCACGCCCTGAAAGCCAGTCATTTTCCGGCGGGTGGGGTTATATAACCCAGAAGTGTGGGTGTAGCTCAGTCTCTGCATGATGGGAGAGTGTGAGGTCATGACTCTGTCTGAGCTGTGAATCAAATGAACACACTGAATGTCAACTGAACAGTGAGTTTGGTGTTTTGTGTGGTTTCATGGTGGTGTCACCCTGCATGAAATGGTATGAAGCAGCATTTGAATTTGATGGCCTTGGACCCTGCTGGAAGTGGTATGAAACTGCACTGAATTTGGTGGCCTTGCACCCTGTTGAAAGAGGTATGAAACCGCACTTGAATTTGGTATCCTTGGATCCAGCTTGAAGTGATATGCAACCGCACTTGAATTCAATGGCCTTGCACCCTGCTTGAAGTGGTTGGAAACTGCACTTGGATTCAGCGGCCTTGCACCCTGCTCATAGTGGTAAGTAACTGCACTTGAATTTGGTGTCCTTGCACTCTGCTTGAAATGGTAGGAACATGGATTTGAATTTGGTGGCCTTGCACCCTGCTTGAAATGGAATTTCAAGGAAAAGTCATGAGTCAACTGCCAGCCCACCAGCCGTGAGGGAGCTGCCAGCAGATCAGGCTTGAGGGACTGAGCTGCCACCTCAAGAACCCATACCAGCACTCCAGAACCCCCCCCCCCCCCACTTAGTCTAGCATAATCATATAACCATATAACAATGACAGCACGGAAACAGGCCAACTCGGCCCTTCTAGTCCGTGCCGAACACTTATTCTCTCCTAGTCCCATCTACCTGCACTCAGACCATAACCCGCCATTCCTTTCCCGTCCATAGACCTATCCAATTTACTTTTAAATGAAAAAATCGAACCTGCCTCCACCACTTCCTCTGGAAGCCCATTCCACACAGCTACCATTCTCTGAATAAAGAAGTTCCCCCTCATGTTACCCCTAAACTTATGTCCCTTAATTCTCAGGTCATGACCTCTTGTTTGAATCTTCCCTACTTTCTCTGTAACTTAGTTGCTGAAACCCAGGCAATATTCTAGTAAATATCCTCTGCACTCTCTCTATTTTATTGACATATTTCCTATAATTAGACGACCAAAATTGTACACCATACTCCAGAATTATTCTCACCAATGCCTTGTACAATTTTAACATTACATCCCAACTTCTATACTCAATGCTCTGATTAATAAAGGCCAACACATCAAACCCAGGCAACATTCTAGTAAATCTTCTCTGTACCCTTATCCTTATCTTTAATAAATTTAAAAAATAATTTTAATTCAGCAAAATGGCACCACGTAAAATTACTGACTTCCTCAGCAAAATACCGATTTTCGGGCACTGGAATATTAAAATGCTCGGAAAAAAACTGGCACCTCTGAGTGTATCATGATATCTCTAAGTTACAGAGAAAGGTTGAACAAGTTAGGTCTTTATTCTTTGGAGCGCAGAAGGTTACGGTGGGACTTGATAGAGGTCTTTAAAATGATGAGAGGAATAGACAGAGTTTACGTGGATAAGCTTTTCCCATTGAGAGTAGGGAAAATTCAAACAAGAGGACATGATTTAATAATTAAGGGACAGAAGTTTAGGGGTAACCTGAGGGGGGGACTTCTTCACTCAGAAAGTGGTAGCTGTGTGGAATGAGCTTCCAGTGGAAGGGGTGGAGGCAGGTTCGATTTTATAATAGTAAGATTAAACGAGAATTTACCAGTTTGAAGTTTGATCTTTATTTTATGAGGAGTAACGTTGAGGGATTACGTGAAGAACCCGCCAGGACGCATGCGTATTTCATCAAAGCAGTGGTGTGAAATCGCGAATAACAGTAATGAACTGAACATAGTAAGATTAGAGAAATATGATACCAGTTGAACTTTATGATCGATGGTGGGAGCGAAGATCAAACTTCAAACTGGTAATTTCTCCTTTAATCTTACTATTTTACTTCGAAGTCACGTGAGTGACTGCGTGATGATTTTAAATCTCTGTGATTTCATGCCGTATAAACGAGTCCATGCCTCACGTCTGCCTTAATTGACCAAGGGAGGAATTGTGTTAACGTATTCAAAAATGAATCCGACCTTGAAAACCCATGATGAACTTGTTAACTAACAAGATGGCGTCGCGTGCACAACGCGAGGCTCTGCGTCTCCGTAGTTTTTGTAATTTAGTTATTTTCCTATTAATCATTACCTTGGTTTTCGCCCGGAGCACCCGAGCGAAGACTCTATACGGCCGTCAGGAGCTATTGGAGCTCGGCCGTCTCTGCGTAACGAGCCCCAGAAGCGATTTTCAACTGCCGCCGGAGATCGCCAGGACACCGTGGTCTAGCGGGCCAGCTTCCCCGACAGGAAGTGCCCGGAGGCGGCGCAGGGACCGCAAACAAAGACGTGGGAAGCGGGGAGGCCATCGAGCTAGGCTGAAATTAAATCCTCACCAGCCAGCTCTGCCCAGCATTTTCCTCGCGAATATCCGGTCCCTGGTGAGTAAAATCGACGAAGTAAGTCTGCGGATCACCACACACAGAAGGATCGCCGACTGCAACGCAATGGTCCTCACCGAAACATGGCTCAACGACAACATCCCTGACAACGCCATCGAGCTGGAGGGGCGCACTGTCTTCAGGGCCGACAGATCAGTGGAGGACACCGGTAAGACCAAGGGCGGCGGACTGTGCATTTATGTGAATAACACATGGTGCACGGACGTTGTTAGGATTGGTAGTCACTGCTCTGCTGACCTGGAATACCTGATGTTAAAGTGCAGGCCCTTCTATTTGCCCAGATAATTCACATCGACTGTTATCACTGCAGTCTATGTACCCCCGGACGCTAATGCCAGGCTAGCAATGGAAGAGCTGCAAGCTGCTATCAGCAAACATCTATCTGCTCACCCAGAGGGGGCATTTATTGTTGCGGGTGTTTCCAATCACTCCGACCTTAAAACTGTACTCCCCAGGTTCCATCAGCATGTTTCCTGCCCAACCAGAGGAAACAATATTCTGGACTTAGTTTATACTAATATTACTGAAGCCTACAAAGCCCTCCCCCTCCCCCACCTTGGTCAGTCTGACCACCTCTCTCTGTTCCTGCTCCCCAAATACACACCTCTGATCAGACGTGTGAAACCTACCATGAGGACAGTGAATGTTTGGCCTGAGGGGGCTGTCTCTGTTTTACAGCAGCTGTTTCAGCAGACAGACTGGAGTCTGTTGGCTACTCAGTCCACCTTCAATTCACAAGTGGACATCAACTCATACACCTCAACAGTTATGGACTATATAAAATTCTGCACCGATAATGTCACTACCCACAAAGAGATAAAGACCTTCCCTAACCAGAAGCCGTGGATGAACAGGGAGGTCAGACTCCTACTGAAGGCTCGCGATGCCGCTTTCAGATCTGGCAACGCTGAGGGATACAGCTCATCCAGGGCCAATCTGAAAATGGGAATTAGGAATGCTAAACTCAATCACAAACGGCGGATTGAGGAGCACTTCCAAAACAACTCTGACCCCAGGCGCATGTGGCAAGGAATCAAATCCCTTGCCGATTACCAGAAAGTTAACACCCCTCCCCCAGACAACGCCACCCTTCCTGACGAGCTAAACCATTCCTATGCTCGCTTTGACCGGGGCAACAAAACCCCAGCCATCAAAGTTGCTCCACCCCCGAATGAACAACCCCTCAGTCTCTACACCTCTGCTGTACAAGATGCACTGAGCAAGGTGAATGAGCGCAAAGCTGCCGGCCCCGATGGCATCCCTGGCCGGGTGCTTAGGGCATGTGCTGGACAACTATCCCCAGTCTTCACCGACATTTTCAATCTCTCACTGGCCAAGAGTGTTGTCCCCACTTGCCTCAAGACATCAACCATCGTGCCAGTGCCCAAACAGTCAGCCACAGGGAGTCTCAACGATTTCCGCCAAGTGGCACTCACCCCTGTCATTGCTAAGTGCTTTTAGCGGCTGATCTTGGCTCACCTCAAAGCCAGCCTCCCCCCCACACTGGACCCCCATCAGTTTGCCTACCGGGCCAACAGGTCTACAGAGGACGCCATATCAGCGGCTCTACACTCTGCCCTGACCCACCTGGACAACAACAACTCCTACATCAGGTTGCTGTTCATTGATTTCAGCTCTGCCTTTAACACTGTCATCCCCGCCAGCTTGATTACCAAACTCAGCGGACTTGCCATCTCCACCTCCCTCTGCAACTGGACACTGGATTTCCTCACCAACAGACCACAGTCTGTTAGGGTCAACAACCTCACCTCCTCCACTATAACACTGAACACCGGCGTGCCACAGGGCTGTGTGCTCAGCCCTCTCCTCTACTCCCTCTTCACCCACGACTGCATCCCTAAGTACGGATCCAACGCCATCATTAAGTTTGCTGACGACACCACGGTGGTAGGACTGATCAGTGACAACGATGAGTCAGCCTACAGAGAGGAGGTCCAGCACCTGACAACCTGGTGTGCCAACAATAACCCTGTCCTCAACTCCAAGAAGACGAAGGAAATTATTGTCGACTTCAGGAAGGTCAGAGGAGGCAGTCATACCCCCATCCATATAAACGGGACTGAGGTGGAGCGCGTCTCCAGCTACAAATTCCTCGGGGTACATATCTCGGAGGATTTGTCCTGGTCCCTCAACACCTCCAAGCTGATCAAAAAGGCACAGCAGCGCCTTTACTTCCTGAGGAGGCACCAGAAAGCCCACATGTCCCCCCCAGATCCTGACCAACTTCTACCGCTGTACCATCGAGAGCATCCTGACCACCTGCTTCACGGTATGGTACAGCAGCTGCACTGTTGCGGACAGGAAGGCACTACAACGGGTGGTGAAAATCGCGCAGCACATCATCGGTGCCCCGCTCCCTGCCATGGATGCCCTCCACCGAAAACGGTGTCTGAGACGGGCTGGGAAGAGCATTAAAGACCCCTCCCACCCCAACCATGGACTGTTTGCCCTCCTCCCATCAGGGAGGCGGTACAGGAGCCTCAGGTCTCGTACCAGCAGGATGAGGAACAGCTTCTACAATTATACCATCACATTGCTGAACTCGGAGTCCCGCCGATAGATTCCTCCGGTCCCTCCGTCCCCATTGTTTAATTATTCTGTGTTTTTGATTATTCTGTATCTTCTTTTTTTAATTTCTCTATGCACTACTACTACGGACTGACGCAAAACTGCATTTCGTTGTACCCATACTTAGTATTTGTGCAATGACATTAAAGTTGAATTGAATTGAATTGAATTGAATTGAACAAAATAGTAAAATTAAACGAGAACTTACCAGTTTGAAGTTTGATCTGTATTTTATGAGGAGTTACATGAGGGATTACGTGAAGAACCCGCTCAGCGCGTATGCGCGACATACTTCCAAGCAGCGGTGTGGAATCACAGATAGACACAGTTATTGAAGTAAACATAGTAAAGAAAAGGAGACATCAGTTATCAGTTTGACCTATATTATGAGGGTGGGAGCGGAGGGCACGTAATCCCTCATCGTAACTCATAAAATACAGATCAAACTTCAAACTGGTAAGTTCTCGTTTAATCTTACTATTTTACTTCGGAGTCACATGAATGACTACGTGAAGACTTCAAAGCTCTGTGATTTCAAACCGTGTAACAGTTTTATTTCACTCACTGCCGAAGTTCTTGAGGGAGGAAGTGTGTTATCGTAACCAACCAATGAATCTGTTTTTCGAGAAACAAAAATGGTATTTAGTAACAATAACAAATTAAATTGCTCCCCCGTGCTTAAATTAAATATTTGCAGTTTGTAAAAAAATTCTGCAAACAAGTCAGGTTTCGTCAACGGCTTATTGTAAAAATTTCTGAATGTCGTTTCCCTCGACCATTCTGCTGTCGTCAGAATATGGTCAACCGGTACGTCCATTCTTTCGGCCGTTGATGTAGACGCTGCCCTGGTGGAATGAGATTTGAAAAAAGTTAGTGTCTATTCCGGCAGCCTTTAGTACCTGCTTGAGCCATCTTGCAATGGTTTGGCTCGTTACCCGGCCATGAGGTTTTTTGTGGCTGACCCATAAGGCTTTTTCACTCCCTCTGATGTTATAGGTTGTGTCTATATAACATAGTAGATAGGTCATGACACACAACCGCGGCTCTGGCGGGTAAGCCCGGATCACCACAACTGGATTGGCTATACCTGGCCTGCTCTGTTCTACCAGACCCTGGATGATGAACGAGATCTGGTCTGGGGTGGTCACCATGTTGTCCAGTCGCAATCGATGTAGTGACTGGACCCTCTGAGTGGATACAAATGCCATCAACATGAGCGTTTTCAGGGTAGTTAGTTCGAGGCTGAGGGATCTGGCTGGTGGCCATCCCCTGAGGTACGTCAGGACCACACTGACATCCCATAAATGGGTATACCTTGGTCTAGGGGTTTGATGTTATAGATGCCCTTCATTAATTTGACCACCAGTGGATGGGATCCCATCGGCTGTTGTCCTGGTGCTGGTTTCAAATAAGCAGACAGGGCACTCCTTGCTGTGTTGACGGCACTGTAGCTGATTCCTCTTTGTGGTGTAGGTAGGCCAGGAACTCCAGTGCGTTGGTGACTGTTGCTGTTGTGTACGTGGTCCCTGTTTCCTGGCAGTACTTCTCCCATTTCTTGATGCTGGTTAAGTACTGCTTCTTAGTGGATGTTCGAAAGGGATGCTGACATGGTGTTGATGGTTTGTTCTGACAATCCCAGTTCCAGATAAGGTCTGTTTAAAACCCTGCAACCCATGAGTTTGATTTTCTCATGGCATGGGTGGCTTATGCCTGATACCGGGTGAGTTAACAACTCTGGGTCACTGGGGAATACCATCGGTGTTTCAACAAACATGTCATGCAGTACTGGGAACCATGGCTGTGTAGGCCAGTCGGGTACTATCAAACCCTGATGCAGAGTCCATCTGTATTTTTCGTAGTACCTGACTGATGAGGCAGAAGGGAGAGAAAACATAGAAGAAGGAATTTCCCCAATCCAGCGTGAAGGCATCTACTACCGCTGCTGCCTCTGGGTCTGGTTCCCAAGCGACATGCATAGGTATCTGGTGATTTAGCCTTGATGCAAATAAATCGATATCTGGCGTGCCATATAGCTTAATAATTTTTGCAAATACTTTGGGTTTTACATCCATTCGATGTTGTCATTGAATTTGCGTGACCTGGTGTTTGCCACTGTATTTAGCTTACCTGATAGGTAATTTGCTGACAGCCAAATATGTATTTTTGACACACCATTGCCAAATTGTGTTGACCAATTTGTCGCATGATAACGATTTTATGCCTCCCATATGGTTAATGTAGGCCACCACCGTAGTATTATCCATTTGTAACCGTACATGCAGTGATGCATATTTGATGTATATGCTTTTAATCCATAAAAGGCACCCAACATCGCAAAACAATGAATGCCCCGTGTAAGTAGTAATGATGACTTTAGGTTAGTCCATCTACCACCTGTTAGATAATGATAGGGCTGAAACTATGCCAACTGTTTTGATATAGTTTCAGTGGGTAATTTCATGACCCGATCATAATGACCTGCATGATATTTTAATGCCTGTACCTTTGCTCTTTGTAGATTTTATAATGCAATGGTCCGAATTGTGTAGCCAGGAATGCTGCTACCATTTTCCCAATTACTCTTGCTACTTGTCGAATAGTTGGTTGCTCGTTGACCATTAAATTGTGGTTAATGTTACATCAGTTGATGTAACAATGAGGTGGTGGCTCTGACGTGATGCCCATTCTAAGTCATAAAGTAACTAAGAGTGCATTATTGGAAACTTTCCTGATTGCAATGCAGGAATACAAATGTTTGTGACTGAAGGATTGAGTCAATTTGAATCTAATTGCAGCAGCCCGAACTTTACTGGCAACATTCCATTCCCATCTGAAAAGTCACAAGGAAATGTCTGTCTGTGTTTTCAGAAAAAACAACAGTGCAGGGGTGAGTAAAAGCTAACTGGGAAAGATCTACAAACCAGGTTAGCAGCCAGTATAGACTATATGTTCTTCATTCAACTGCAGGGGGCAACATTAGCTGACACCATAGGCCGTCACTTGCCACCGGGAATTGTAAATCCCTGAATGCACCAACCATCAATTTATGCATCTGGAAACATGTGGGGTCACTAATCAGAGCAAGGGGCGCCCAACTCCAAAGGGCCCAAAAAACACTGACGGCCACACCCTGGATGAAATGACCAGGACCAAAAAAGATACCCCTGCCCTCTTCTACAACTCACAGTATGAGTTGAACAAACATCAGGAAGAGGACTATCCAACCGGTATTAGACCCTAAGTTCGCGGGCCTGTGTAAACCCGAAACCTCTAAGCAAAACCTATTATTTGGAGGTGACCTATCTAGAAGGTCAAGGAGTTGGACGATGAAGCCAAACTGGGGCTCATCAAGACGTCCAAACATCATCCTCAAAGATATCTCCCCTATGCACCCCCGGTCGGACCAACCACACTGGGAGAAAACTCGAGGGCCAGGAAAACCCAACAACGGCCTTATTAGACCATGGCCCAGGCCGGCCCTCCTGGAAGATGCGTACACCCACAACAAACGGCCTCGGGGATCCAGAAGGAAACAGTAAACCCACTGGTAACTGTGGACGTAGGTAGGCCTGGTTCCTTACAAGTTGAAGGAAGCATGGAGATTGGTGCGAGATTACTCTTTTTCTAGAGACATCGAATGTTAACTTCTGACACTTGTATCTTAAGCAGTATCCAGGGATACACAATAGAACTTTACAACAACATAATCCTCCAGTCCAGCACAAAAATAAGAAAGATGGTGCTTGCCGCATCATCATAGATTAAATATTTTGAATATGATATACTCACTTCAAAATGGAAACCTTTGTTATTGCTAAGTAATTGATCTTCAAAGGTTACTACATGGCAAGCATTGATTCAAAAGATGCTTACTATTCAGTACCCATAACAAATGACCACAGACGTTATTTTAAATTTAATTGGATGGCTCAGAACTGGCAGTATAGAGCACTACCTAATGGTCTTACATTAGCACCTAGGTTATTTACAAAAATATCAAAACCAGCCATAGCGTTCTACGGAAACAAAAAACACAATGGTAATGGCTATTTGGATGACATACTAATTGTGGGGAAACTTTAAAACTGGCTGAACAAATGGTAACAGCCACTAAACAATTATTTGGAAAATTAGGGTTCATTATCCATCCAATTAAATCAAAAATTAAAGCCTTCAACAAAAGGGATTATTTGGGGTTCACCATTAACTCAGTTCTCATGTCAGTGACGTTGCCAAAATAAGTTACAGCCTTGATAGAGGCATGCAGCAAATCATTGACACGGGAAAAAAGCATCCATCAGACTGGTAGCAAGAATAATTGGCAAAATAATGGCTGCGTTTCTAGCCACACATTTCAGACCCTTACATTATAAAATTTACAGAGGGTCAAAATAGGAGCTCTTAAAATTAATGGTGGTCATTTCGATAGAACGATGAAGCTACCAACAGAAGCCATATTGAAACTAAATGGTGGAAAAACATTGGGCATTGTTCCAATCCAATCATTGTCAGCAACCCGTCTATAGTACTACAAATGGACGCTAATGCACAAGGATGGGGTGCTACCAATTCCATCTCCAGCTGTGGAGGAAGATGGAAGACACAGGAGGCATCATTATTACAAACACTGGGCATAAACTACCTGGAAATGTTGGGTGCCTTTCATGGCCTTAAGTCATGTTGCTCTGGGTTATATTACCAGCATGTTAGATTATAAATTGACAACACCACTGTGGTAGCACATATCAAACACACGGGTGGAAACAAATCAACATCATGTAACAATCTGGCCAACACAATTTGCAATGGTGTATCCAGAGAGGTATTTGAATGAGAACACCGAATGGATGTTGGACAAAATAGTATTTGCTGATATTACAGCACGATATGGAACACCAGATGTCGATCTATTCGCATCCAGACTTAATCACCAATTACCAAATTATGTTTCATGGGAAACAGACACTGGACAGCAGCAACAGATGCGTTTTAGCTGCATTGCGGGTGGGGGGGAGGAGTTGTTTATCTGGGCATTCCCTCCCTTCTGCGACATCAGGCGGGTACTAAGGAAAATACAACAAGACTCTGCGTCTGGTATTTTAATAGTACCAGACTGACCTAACCAACCATGGTTCTCGGTGGTACTGGATATGATACTAGAACCATGTATCACCATTCCAAAACAGACGACTAAGACGGAAAACCACCCGTGCCATGAACATATCGATCTCTTAATTTGTAGAGTCTGAAAGCTCCACTATTACATCTGGGACGGACGACCAGAGCAATGGACATGATCACAGCGGCCCACAGACAATCAACCTAAAGACAATACCTAGTATACATTAACAAATGGGAGTTGTATTGCAACCAAAATACATCATCCAGCCTGTTTTGGAATCTTTGGTTAACCTACATCATGACGAGGGGCTTAGTTATAGTGACATCAACTGTGCCAGAATTGCCATATCTACTTACCTATGGCAAGAAACGGAACGGCAGCCTGTGGGGGCACACACCCCCTGGTAACGACGCTCATGAGGGGCATTTTTAATGTGAATTCCCCAAGGACCAGGTATTTCCAAATATGGGACATCAGCATCGTTCTAACGTTGTTAAGGAACTGGGCTCCAGCCACAGCGCTGTCATTACAGCCTTTGATTATAAAAACTGTCATGTTGATGGCTTTGGTCACGGCACTAAGGGCTCAGTCCGTACAAAAATTAAGGCTGGACAACATGACCAGTTCACCTGGCAACTTACACTTCTATATTCAGGAATTAGTAAAACAAAACAGACAGGGGTCAGCAGGCCTTAAAATAACATTTAAAGCCTACCCTACAGATGATTGATTCTGTGTTGTGAGACATCTGCAAATATACATGGAACAAACCAAGACCATCAGAGGCACATAAAAGGAACTTCTCATCAGCCACAGACAGCCACACAAAAGAGTAACAGACCAGACCATCTAAAATGGCTAAAATAGTATTGACAAAAGCTGGTATAAACACTAACTGTTTTAAATCTCACTCCACCAGGCTGCAGATACGTCGGCAGCATTTAAATTGGAGGTTCCTATGGATCAAATCCTCAGGACTGCAGGATGGTCATCGGAAAGAACATTTCAAAGATTTATAACAAACCAGTAATGGAAACTGGAACTTTTCAGAAACATTGTTAAGTTTTCTGTATCATAATTTACCCCAAAAAACAGGGGCTATAATTTTGTGATTAACTTTATGGTTATTTTATATACCATATTGATGTCTAATGTGTTAACACCATTCTCCCCAAAACCAAGGCAGACGTGATGCATGGACTCGTTCCACGGCTTGAATCATAGAGCTTTAAAATCTTCACGTAGTCACTCACGTGCTTCCGAAGTAAAATAGTAAGATTAAACGAGAACTTACCAGTTCGAAATTTGATCATTATTTTATGAGGAGTCCGTTGAGGGAATAGTGCCCCCCGATCCCACCCTTGATCATAAACACAACTGGTATCTCTTCTCTAATCTTACTATATTTAAGTCATTACAGGTATCTGTGATTCCCACCGCTGCTTTGAAGAATTGGACGCACGCGTCCTAGCGGGTTCTTCACGTATTCCCTCAACGGACTCCTCATAAAATGATGATCAAACTTCGAACTGGTAAGTTCTCGTTTAACCTTACTATTTACTAGAATATTGCCTGGGTTTCAGCATCTAAGTTACAGAGAAAGTTTGAACAAGTTAGGTCTTTGTTCTTTGGAGCGCAGAATGTTAAGGGGGGACTTGATAGAGGTCTTTA
Organism: Amblyraja radiata; assembly: GCF_010909765.2. Classification (NCBI taxonomy): domain Eukaryota; kingdom Metazoa; phylum Chordata; class Chondrichthyes; order Rajiformes; family Rajidae; genus Amblyraja; species Amblyraja radiata. Next base: position 69,573 of record NW_022630093.1, read on the forward strand.
AAATAATGAGAGGGATAGACAGAGTTGAGGTGGATAAGCTTTTCCCATTGAGAGTAGGGAAGCTTCAAACAACAGGACATGACTTGAGAATTAAGGGACAGAAGTTTAGCGGTAACATGAGGGGGGACTTCTTTACTCTGGGAGTGGTAGCTGTGAGGAATGAGCTTCCAGTGAAAGTAGTGGAGGCAGGTTCGATTTTATCATTTAAAAGTAAATTTAATAGATATATGGACGGGAAAGGAATGGAGCGTTATGGTCTGAGTGCAGGTAGATGGGACTTGGGGGAAAAAAGTGTTCGGCACGGACTTGAAGGGCCCAGATGGCCTGTTTCCGTGCTGTAATTGTTATATGGTTATATGATTTAATAGCCTCCCGAAACAATTCATGATGGTAGATGTCACGGGCACAGCGCGGTTGTCCTTTGGGCATGATATCTTGCTTTAATTGGATTTAGGGATAATGTTGTTCTTCATGAAGCAGGTTGGTACCTCAGAACGGAGTAGGGAGAGATTAAAGATGTAGTAGGGACAGATTAAAGATGCTCTCGGGAGGCGGATTCGTGTGGATTGGATCAACTTCAATGGCCGGGAATGGAACTCCAGCCGACTGCTGGGAGGCAGCTGGTATGTCACCATCTGCTACGGAAGAAAGGAAACGCAAACTGTGTTTTTGTCATATTCGGGTAGCAGAGTAGTGGCGATCTGACGTATAAAATATATTTAAAACGAACGTTTTTCACACTGTGGATGTTGGTTATCCTGAACGAGTGCCAGGTGAGGTAGTTGAGGAAGGACAACAAGATTTCAAGTAAACTTTTGGATAGGTAGATAGGGGAAGATTAGAATAAGATATGAATTGAACTCGGCAAACATTCAAGCTTTGATGAACTATTTTAGATGGTGTGGTCGAGTTGGGCCATAGGGCGTTTCAGTACTGTATGATGTTATGAGTGTTGGCGGTGCCTGACCTTTCTCCATCATGTTCTGTGTATGTTGGAGTATTGTGTTCAAACAGGCGCCACATTTCAGCAAAGCTCTAAAATCACCAGAGAGCGGATACAAACGAATAACTGCAGGGGCAAGAATAATTTCAACAGGTTACACTTTGAAGAAACAGGCGTCCCTCAGTGTGATCATATCGTCGGGACATGTCGGGATCTTCCCTCGATTCCTGTAGGATTCTGCAATAAAGAGGCCAGGAAGATGCACTCGTAGGTTCACCGTTTTACCGGGAAAATTAAAGGGGCGGGGATTCCATCCCTGACCCAACGACTAGATCACAGTAAATAATAATTTGTCAATGAGTCCCGTTTACAACAATTCACCATTCATTATTATTATTAAAATGGGTAGAAATTGGAGTCTGCACGAAATCTCCAAAGCTCTCGGTAGGCGGGCTTCGCGTGGATCGGGTCAACTGCGGAGGCCAGGGGTCGAATTCCGGCCAACATCTTGCGAGGCAGATGGTTTGCACCATCGTGTACTGGAGAAAGGAGACGCAAAGTAGCACTTTTTCTTCAGATCCTGCAAGCGGACTATTGGTGATCTGAGGTAGCTAATTACCCAACATACACGCGGAACCTGCAAGTTTTCCATAAATGACATTGGTGGATTCGTGCCATTTCGCATGCAGTTCTCTTGCCGTCCACCTGTTGTCCCCATCATTGCAAAGCTGCAACTTGCACAACACCCGGTAATTATTGGATCAGAGCTTCATTGTTTGAGGAGCGAAGAACAGAATCGAACCGATCAAATGATTCAAAGGACCTTTATTGTCACATGTACCAATTAAGGTGCAGTGATATGCGAATTGCCATTTAGCCATACGCAACAAAAGCAACAATACACACAATTACATAAGAGTTATCATAAACATCCACCACAGAGGATTCCCCACATTCCTCACTGTGGAAGAAGGCAAACAAGTGCAATCTTGTTCTTCGGTATACTCCCCTGGTCGAGTCTATCGAACCACCGCAGTCGGAGCGATCAAAGCCCCGCAGCCGACGATCGAAGCCCCCGTCGGGGTGATCATAACTCCCGCGTCGGGGCGGTTAAAACACCCTCCCCGCCATGGAGCTCCCAACTCGGCCTCTTCTTACCAGAAATAGCGTGATCAACGATGTTAAAATCCACAGGTTCCGCGGTTGGAGCTTCGATCCCCGGCAAAGGTATCGCAAGCTCCGCGATGTTAAAGTCCCGCAGACTCACGCGGCTTGGAGCGCCTGATCGGTCTTCAGGAAAGGCCGTCAACTCCACGGTGTTAGGGCACAGTGCGGACGGAGATACGATGCGGAAAAAATCACATCTCCGTCGAAGAAAGAGATTGAATAAAAGTCCCCCCCCCCCCCTCCACAACCACACATAAAACAAACCAAGGAACACTAAAACATAATTGTTAACATTTATAATATGGATAATATTGAGAGTAACCCTACCACTCGATGTCCTCGAGTTTGAAATGTCTATGTATGGTATATGTGATTTGTTTGGATAGCATGTAATCAGGCAACACATCGCTTTTTACATGGTCTCATGTAACAATAACAAACTTCAACCTCAAGCTCAAACCTAAAAAGCCTCTCATCTTAAATGTCTACAAAATCGCGATCTCAGAGGGATATTTCATGGCTTATTGTTCATTTGTTCCAGATATACACATGCACATTTAAATAATATGTTTACACACATTCTTTGTTTTGTGCTTTTTACAGAACTCCATTTGTCCAACTGGTTATTCTCACTCTACACAAACCAATTCACATCCCAGCATAGTTCAGTTAAAATTTATAAATACGCAGATGACACAACCATCATAGGTCTCATCTCGAACAATAATGAAACAGAATGCCGCACTCAAACACACAAAGCAGTCACTTGGTGCACAGATAATAACCTCTCACTCAACACATCAAAAACACACGAACTCATCATTGATTTCAGACGTAAGGCACAACCCAAGACCCCCCTACTCATCTCAGGCGAACCCATATCCACCACTGACTCATACAAATTTCTAGGCACTCACATAAGCAATAACCTCAAATGGAAAATCAATTCAAATCACATCTACAAAAAAGCCAACCAGAGACTCTTCTTCCTCCGCCAGCTCAAGAAGTTTAGAGTAAGGAAACACCTCCTAATCAAATTCTACACAGCCATCATCCAAAGCATGCTCACTTCATCAATTACAGTCTGGTTCAGCAGTTTAGACACTCACTCCCGTAATAAATTACAACGCATAGTTAACAAAGCATCCAAAATCATCAGCACTCCCCTTCCATCAATAGAATCACTCCATCACAAACGGTCTGTGTCAAGGGTGAAGAAAATCATCTCTGATCCCTCCCATCCAGCTCACCACATCTTCCACCTGATGCCATCAGGAAGGCGCTACAGCTCACTGTCCGCCAAGACATCTCGATTTAAAAACAGTTTTTACCCACACGCAATCCGAATTCTGAACACACTATGATAACAGCACATATCCTCCCCATGCATGTACTGTATATTGTATGATGTTGTGTTTTATGTTATGTTTGACGGGAATCAGCCTACCTTGTAACATCATGTACTGAACCTGAATTCCACCAGCTTGACTGTGTGGTCATTAAATAATCTAATCTAATCTAATCCAGTTGGACGGAGAACTGAATGACACAATGTGACTTGAACGAAGGTTATTGATTCTCATAAATACACGGAGGATTCGTGGTTTGGCGGGAATAACCAACAATATTCAGCACGATATGCTATATAATACACTATAATCTGCATTCTGTATCTTCCTCCACGCTACAACTACAGGATTTTAATTGATTAAATCGATGTATGGCATATCTGGACAGAATAGATAAAGCCACGCTTTCCACTGCATCTATGACCATGTGACAATAATAGACCAGCCTCACCTTACCTGATCTAATGTTCTGATATAAGTTACAACCATGAACAGAGCGGGATGTTCGTACTACGATGGCTTTAAGAATGTCCATGTAACGGAAACAGTATATATTAAACTAGAGAAGGTGTTGAATGGCGGTTAACCACAAATGAACTGTTGGACAAATGTGAAGACAAGGTGACGAGTGGGCGCGGCTGGAAGAGCACAGTCAAACACCCGATACCGTATCGTGGACCGTATTAATTGCCGGGCATTTGCAATACAACATAAAAAAATATACTCAGCAGTCAGAAAACTCATATGTAATGTCAGAAGTAAATTATCTTACCTAAGTTTGTCCCTTAAACCCAGCACCATCTTTGTGTCAAGTCTTCCCTTCAGGTTCCTTGTAAATCTTGCCCCTCTCACCTTAACCCTCTGATATCTGATTTGTGATTCTCCATCCTGGATAAAAGGCTGCATTCATCCTAATTATTCGTCTCATGATTTTACACACTTTATATCATCACCCTTCAGCTTCCTCCGCTCCAGTGAACAAAGTCCTCACCATTCCCTACAGCTGGGTCACACAATGAGATGGCTGTACAGTCCTGCTATACCTACTGACGGTGATACCACATGTGGAGAAATATGCAGAGACTGGACCAAGAGTCATAGTCACACGGCAGAGAAACAGACACAGCGACTCTCTGTGTCCATGCGACCCAATTACTGAATCACATTTGCTTGCAATTGGTCCACAGAATATTATATCCTGGCTCTCTCTCTTTTAAAGACGATACGTCCCTTTGAAGCGGTGTAGAGTCAGAAGGTCAGATTTATCCAGAGCATAAAGTGGCTGTGTGACGATCTCAAATTAATCAGACCCTCTAATGTGTACAGTTGATAAGACCATCTAGTGAATTTATTGTCATTGATTTGTGGGACGGCGACGCCCTGACAGGATAGACCTTCAATACAATAAACAACGGGTATAAGGAAGATTACGTTAGGATCAAAAGATCAGAATATGAATTCACCTTGGAGTGACTGAGATGAGATGTAATTTACTCTCTCAGATATATCTGCATGGAGAGTACCCTCTCCTCCAGAAAACGATGATGTCCATTTGTTAAATACATACAAGCGAAGTTCCTTGTGGACAAGAGGGAACTGAAGACTAATGTGCCCAGCTATGGAAATTAACTTGATACCAGGATTGATAATTAATTGTCTGAACAGGCCTGAGCTTGGCATTGTGCCTGTGGCCGTGTGTACCTGTGTCCATGGCCTAGGAATGTGCTCCGCCCTCTGCCACTGCTTCCTCCGGAGGAGACTAACAACACCTCTACAAACAAGATACAAGATACAAGATACAAGATTCCTTTATTGTCATTCAGACCTTTCGGTCTGAACGAAATTATGTTGCCTGCAGTCATACACAGAACCAATAATAACAAAACATACAATAAACACAAATTAAACATCCACCACAGTGAGTTCACCAAGCACATCCTCACTGTGATGGAGGCAAAGTCTTAGTCTCCGTCTCTTCCCTCCTTGTTCTCCCTCTGCGCTGAGGCGATCGATCCAGGCCGGAGATGCCGCCCTCCAGTCCAGCCTCGAGACGGCCCGCCACAGCATCAGCCCCGGGTCCCGCAGTCTCCGCTCCGAGCCGCTGCACCAGCTCCAGGCCGCCGCCGAAAGACCGAAAGCCGCACCAGCAAGTCGGGCCACCGCAGCCTTAGCCCCGAAGACGGCCAGCCTCTCGTTGGTAAGTCCTGGCAGGCTCTGCCTCTGGAGCCTCGGGGTCGGTCGCAGGTTGGAGGCCACCAGCTCCGCCATTAGTCCTCAGCGCAGACGGAGGCAGAGAAGGGGGATACGACATGAAAACGTCGCATTCCCCCGAAGGAAGAGACAGAGAACAGAGTCCAGGCTCCAGGTGAGGCGACGCTGCGGCTGCTGGAGGGAGGGAGGGAGGTGATCGTTGTGGAGAAGCGAAGCCCGAATGGACGGCCGTTGGGGAAGAACGTTCTGGAAACGCGAGCGGGAGGGATGGCGGGAAATAACGGGCGTCAACGGCTGAGGGAGCGCGGGAGCGTTGACAGTTGGTGGGGAGGGGGGTGTTGACGTCACTCGGCCTCGCGCCGTTGCCCCCGCGCTCTGGCCCCGCCCACACACACACGCTCTGGCCCCGCCCACACACACACACGCGCTCTGGCCCCGCCCACACACACACACACACGCGCTCTGGCCCCGCCCACACACACACACGCGCGCTCTGGCCCCGCCCACACACGCGCGCGCTCTGGCCCCGCCCACACATACACACGGGCTCTGGCCCCGCCCACACACACACACGCGCTCGGATCCCGGGTGGAGGCGGGAGAACGGGTCGAGCACACGGTGTCAATCAAATGCAGCTGCTTCAAATTCATGCTTTTTACCCCTTTACCGTCGCTTTCCAGGTGTCCCAGCTCTGGAGCCGTTAACGGCGGCGATCAACGGTTGGTGAGTGAGTGGGGGGAGGGAGAAAGAGAGAGAGGGGAGGAGAGGAGGAGGAGGGGGGGGGGGGGAAGAGGGGGGGGAGAAAGGTGAGGGGGAGGAGGAAGGTGTTTATTTATGGCTTTGGAGGTGTTGGGGGTAGCAGGCGGTTGTGTGGGCCGCCGGTAGGCGGGAGGTTAACCGGCTGGAGAGTTTTGTCGGCCGGGGCGTCGAAAGCTGGAGCGGCCCGGGAGCGAGTGTAATACAGTTGTGGGGCCCGGGAGCGAGTGTAATACAGTTGTGGGGCCCGGGAGCGAGTGTAGTACAGTTGCGGGGCCCGGGAGCGAGTGTAACACCGTTGTGGGGCCCGGGAGCGAGTCTAATACAGTTGTGGGGCCCGGGAGCGAGTGTAATACAGTTGTGGGGCCCGGGAGCGAGTGTAATACAGTTGTGGGGCCCGGGAGCGAGTGTAATACAGTTGCGGGGCCCGGGAGCGAGTGTAATACAGTTGTGGAGCCCGGGAGCGAGTGTAATACAGTTGCGGGGTCCGGGAGCGAGTATAATACAGTTGTGGGGCCCGGGAGCGAGTGTAATACAGTTGCGTGGCCCGGGAGCGAGTCTAATACAGTTGTGGGGCCCGGGAGCGAGTGTAATACAGTCCTCCTCACCCCATTCCTCTCTCCCCCACCCCCTTCCCACTCTCCCCTTGCCCCCTTCCCCCTGTCCCTTTTCCACCACTCCCGCTACCCCTCTCCCGCTCCCTCCCTCCATCCCCACTCCTCTCCCCCCTCCCCCTCGCCACCCTTTACACTCTCCCCCCACCCTTGCCCCCCTCCCATCCCATTCTTGCCCCGCCACCCTACCACTCTTCCCCTCCCTCCACACTCTTCACACTCTCCCTCCTCCTTCCCTACTCCCCCTCCTCCCACCCCATTCTTCCACTTATCTCCCCTCACCCATCTCCCTCCCCACCCCTCTCTCCCCGTACCTTCCTTCTCCCTCCCCATTCTACCCCCTCTCCGCTCTCCCCCTCCCTCCACACTCTTCCCCCTCTCTCCCTCCTACCCCTCTCCCCCTCCCGCCACACTCACCCTCTTTCCCCCCACCTTCTCTCACCCCCTCCCGCATCCCCTCTCCTCCTCCCTTTCCCCCCTCTCCCCTTGCACCCCAACCCCCACCCATCTCTCCCCCCACCTCCCTCCTATCCATCTTTGCCTCTTCCACCACTCTCCCTACCCCACTTCCGCACTCTTACCCTCCCCTCTCCCTCGCCACTATTTCCCCTCTCTCCCCGCTACCCGTCTCTGCCTCCCATCCCACTCTTCCCCGCCCCCTACCACTCTCCCCTCCCTCCACTCTTCCCCCTTTCTCCCTTCCCCTTCTCACTCCTCCTTCCCCTCCCTCCTCCCCCCCTCCCCATCCCACTCTCATCCTCCCCTTCCCCCTCTCCATCTCCCTCTCTCCTCACCCTCTCCCTCCTTCCCTCCCACCCCTCTCCCTCCTCCCCTCCCGCACCCTTTCTCCCCCCTCCCACCCCTCTTCACCCCCATCTCCTCATACCCCCTTCCCCTCTCTCTTGCACCACTCCCCGCTACCCCTCTCCCACCCCCTACCCCTCCCCCACCCCTTCCTGCCCTACCCACTCTCCTCCCACTGCCCACTCTCCTTCCCCTTCCCATCCCCCTCTCACTCCCCCTACCCCGCTTTGCTCTCCCTCCCAAATCTCCCCCATTTCCGCCTCCCCCTCCCCTCCCTCCCCACCCTCCCCACCCCATCTCCCCCTCACCCCCTCCGCCCACCTGTGTGTTTGGGGGGGTGGTTAGTGTGAGTGTGATGCTGCAGCCTCCCCCCCCCCGCAAACGCGCGTTCTAGTTTGGCCCATAAATCCACGACAATGAGATTTTAAAATCATGCTATATTGTGAATTCTTGTGTGAATGTTATTTGGACACTTAGGCTAATTAAAAATGTTAAATCTTCTCTAAAAAAATGGATAACAGTTCTGTACTCCCCCAATCCTGCATCTACCCTGTCCAATCTCTCACTCATGTTATACGATTCTATAAGATACCCGCTCATCCTTCTGAATTCCAGTGAATACAAACCCAGTCGACCCATTCTTTCAACATATGTCAGTCCCGCCACCATCATCATTTCCTGAGAAGGTTGGCATTTTCTTTCATTATTGATAACACAACATGAATTCTGAAGATTTCCGAAGAACACAGTCAGGCCAGGAAAAACTTGTTTTGTTTGTTAGGCAAGGCACAAATGCGTCAAGACTTTATTTTAAAAAAAACACACTTTAAAATGCTTTTAAGTGTTTGGGCCAGTGGCAGGCAGCTGGTACTGTGAGCCATCGGCTGTGTGCAGCTTGGCTCACTTTTGCATTTTCATTTGGGTACAGTATGAATGAGAAGATGCTGGTACTGTTGCTTGTCTGCTCCTCGACAAAGCCAAGGAGGGTTTGTATTAGGGACACTTCACCATCCGTTGCCCACCACGGATGGCCGACCTGCTGAGATCTACCAGGACTTTGGAGGGGAATGGCCAGGCAACGTGTCGGGTCTGGACATTTCTATGGACTCATGGAGTCGTGAGGGGGGAGGGGGGTGCTGGAAAAAATAGTTGGGGTCGGGACAGACTCCAGGATTTCATTTGGATGAGGGGAGAGTCTCCTCAAATTGGAGAATTCTGTGTTCACGTCATTGGGCTGTATGGAACAGATAGGTGACGTTTCAGAATGCTGGAGTAACTCAGCGGGTCAGGCAGCATCTGTGGAGAACATGGATAGGTGACATTTCGGGTCATGACCCTTCTTCAGACTGACATTATGTTGACAGATGAGGGAGTGATCGGCAGATGAGTGAAGTGACAGAGGTGAGGGAAAATAAGGAGATAAAAGAATGTGAGATAAGGAGAGAGGAATGTATATGTGCAGCTTTAAGGGACATTGGTCAGGTAGCATTTGGAGTATTGCATACAGTTCTGGTCACTCCATTACAGGACTGATGTGGAGGCTTTGGGGAAGGTGCAGAGATGGTTAACCAGAATGGTTTAAAAACAAGGAACTGCAGATGCTAGTTTACAAAAAAGGACACAAAATGCTGGAGTAACTCAGTGGGACAGGGAGCATCTCTGGACAGAAGGACTGAGTGATATTTCGGGTCGAGACTGAGGAGGGTCTCGACCAGAAACGTTACCCATTCCTTCCAGCATTTTGTGTCTACATAAACAGCGCTTATCTATCCACGTGGCGGTGTGCCAGCAGGCTGAAGGAGCGGGCAAAGGCCTTGCCAGAGCGGGCAGGTGAAGGGGGGCTGGCCCGGTGTGGACTCGCCGGTGCTCCAGAAGGCGGTCAAGGCGTGTGAAGCCCTTACCACAGGACGGGCAGGGGAAGGGACGCTCACCAATGTGGGTACGCCGGTGCTGCTCGCCGGCGTGGGTCCGCCGGTGCTGCCGCAACTCCCGCGAGCTGTCAAACGACTCACCACAGTACGGGCAGTCGTAGGGCGGGCCACTGGTGTGCACGTGCTGATGAGACAGGGCATGGGAGGCCATGGCAAAGTGCTCTCCACACACCGGGCTGGGGACGGGACGGTCGCCGGCGTGCACCCGCTGGTGGGACAGCAGCCGGGTGGAGCGGGTGAAGCCCTTGCCGCACTGGGCACAGGTGTAGGGGCGCTCGCCGGTGTGGGTGCGCTGGTGCGTCAGCAGGGTGCCGGACTGGGTGAAGCCCTTGCCGCACTGGGCACAGGTGTAGGGGCGCTCGCCGGTGTGGGTGCGCTGGTGCTCCAGCAGGCGGTCAGAGCTTGTGAAGCCCTTGCCGCACTGGGCGCAGGTGAAGGGGCGCTCACCGGAGTGGGTGTGCTGGTGCACCAGCAGGTGACTAGACTGGGTGAAGCCCTTGCCGCACTGGGCGCAGGTGTAGGGACGCTCGCTGGTGTGGGTGCGCTGGTGCCTCAGCAAGTTCCTGGAGTGGGTGAAGCCCTTACCGCACTGGGCACAGGTGTTGGGGCGCTCGCCAGTGTGGGTGCGCTGGTGCACCAGCAGGCTGCTGGATTTGGTGAAGCCCTTGCCGCAGTCGCTGCATGTGTAGGGACGTTCCCCGGTGTGCCCGCGCCTGTGCACCTTCAGTTCCTTGGACGACTTGAAGCATTTGCCGCAGTCGGAGCAGGTGAAGGGCCGCTCACTGCTGTGCACCCGCTGGTGCTCCCGCAGCCCCGACAACTGGATAAAGCTCTCGCCGCATGTGGAGCAGCCATAGGGCTTCTCGCCCGTGTGCACCCGCCGGTGGGCCTTCAGCACATCCGCCCTCTTGAAGCTCTTGCCGCACTCTGTGGAGTTGAAGGGGCGTTCTATCCTGTGCTCCCCCCGGTGGGTCTCCAGCTTGCTCGGGCTCTGCCAGGCCTTGCCACACACGTCGCACTCATAACGCTTCTCCTTGTTGTGCCCCGTCATGTGGTCCTCCATCGAAGATCAGCCATTGAAGCCCGGCCCGCACACCGAGCAGATGGGGGGCTCACCGGCACCCTGGCCGCCCTCAATAGCCGCTCATGTTCCCGTCTCTCCGTCCACAGTAACGGCTCCTAAACCCTGCAGGAGGGGAACACAGAGGGTCAACAAGCTGGCAAACAGGACATTCCTAGCACATACTAGCACATATTGGGTGCGTTTATGGCGGAGGAAACCATTATATAATTCTGTGCTGCACACTGGCGCAGCGGTACAGTTGTAAATCAATCGGCCTCCACAAAATAGCTAAATTGTCCCCAATGTGCGTTGGATAGTGATCGTGTACGGGGTGATCGCTGGTCGGCGCGGACCCCATGGGCCGAAAGGCCTGTTGTTTCCACGCTGCATCTCTAAACTGAACTAAACCAAAGAAGGGTGTCGACCCAAAATTTCACCCATTCTTCTCTCCACAGATGCTGCCTGACCTGCTGAGTTACTCCAGCACTTTGTCATAGAGTCATGGAGTGATACAGTGTTGGAAAGAGGCCCTTCGGCCCAACTCGTACCCGCACTCCTAGATCCCTCGGCTCTACACATTCCGCAAGGCTCAGAGTTCAGAGTCCTAATGAGACCACACCTGGAGTATTGTGTGCAGTTTTGGTCCCCTAATTTGAGGAAGGACATTCTTGCTATTGAGGGAGAGCAGCGTAGGCTCACCAGGTTAATTCCCGGGATGTGGGGGACTGTCATATACTGATAGAATGGAGCGGCTGGGCTTGCACGCTCTGGAGTTTAGAAGGATGAGATGGGATCTTATTGAACCATATAAGATTGTTAAGGGTTTGGACACGCTAGAGGCAGGAAACATGTTCCCGATGTTGGGGGAGTCCAGAACCGGGGGCCACACAGTTTAAGAATAAGGGGTAAGCCATTTAGAACAGAGACATGGAAACACTTTTTTTCACAGAGTTGTGAGTCTGTGGACTTCTCTGCCTCAGAGGCCGGTTCTGTGGATACTTTCAAGAGAGGGCTCTTAAAGATCGTGGAGTCAAGAGATATGGGGAGAAGGCAGGAACGGGGTATTGAATGGCGGTGCTGGCTCACAGGGCCGAATGGCCTACTCCTGCACCTCTTGTCTATTGCCCCAGCGCCCTCTCTCCCCCTCTCTCCCTCTCTTCCTCTCCCTCTCCCTCTCCCTCTCTCTCTCCCCCTCGATCTCCCTCCCTCCCTCCCTCCCTCCCTCCCTCCCTCCCTCCCTCCCTCCCTCCCTCCCTCCTCCCTCCCTCCCTCCCTCCCTCCCTCCCTCCCTCCCTCCCTCCCTCCCTCCCTCCCTCCCTCTCTCCCGCTCTCCCTCCCTCCCTCCCTCCCTCCCTCTCTCCCTCCATCCCTCCCTCCCTCCCTCTCTCTTTCTCGCCCTCCCTCCCTCCCTCCCTCCCTCTCTCCCGCTCTCCTTGCCCCCTCTCTCTCCCTCCCTCTCTCTCTCACCGTCCAGTGCGGGTCGGCTCCATTTTGGGCCAGGCGTCACGTCATATTCGGGCTGAGGCGGGGCAATGGGCAGCCGAGGCTGTCTGCTACGTCATTTCCGGGCCGATGCTGTTGGGGCTGTGGTTGGGGTTTGTGTTGAGGTTGAGGTTGGGGCTGGGGTTGGGCCTGGGGTTGGGGTTGGTGTTAGGGCTGGGCCTGGGGTATGGGCTGGGGTTGGTGTTGGGGCTGGGGTTTGGGCTAGTGTTGGGGTTGGGCCTGGGGTTTGTGTTGGGGTTGAGGTTGGGGCTGGGGTTGGGATTGGGGTTGGTGTTGGGGATGGTGTTGGTGTTGGGTCGGGAAGGGGATGGGGTTGGTGATGGGGTTGGGGTTGGGCCTGGGGTTGGGGCTGGGGTTGGTGTTAGGGCTGGGCCTGGGGTATGGGCTGGGGTTGGTGTTGGGGCTGGGGTTTGGGTTAGTGTTGGGGTTGGGCCTGGGGTTTGTTTTGGGGTTGAGGTTGGGGCTGGGGTTGGGGTTGGGGTTGGTGTTGGGGTTGGGCCTGGAGTTGGGGTTGGGGTTGGTGTTGGGGCTGGGGTTGGGCCTGGGGTTGGTGTTGGGGTTGGGCCTGGGTTGGTGTTACGGATGGGCCTCGGGTTGGGGCTGGGGCTGGTGTTGGGGTTGGTGTTGGGGCTGCGGTTGGGCCTGGTGTTGAGGTTGAGGTTGGGGTTGGGGCTGGGGTTGGGCCTGGGGTTGAGGTTGCGTCTGGGGCTGGGGTTGGTGTTGGGGTTGGGGTTGAGGTTGGGGCTGGGGTTGGGGCTGGGGTTGGTGTTGGGATTGGGGTTGGGTCTGGGGTTGGGGTTGGTGTTGGGGCTGGGGCAGGGGTTGGTGTTGGGGCTGGGGTTGGGTCTGGGGTTGGGCCTGGGGTTGGGGCTGGTGTTGAGTTTGGTGTTGGGGCTGGAGTTGGTGTTGGTGTTGGGTCTGGGGTTGGGGTTGGGGTTGAGGTTGGTGTTGGGGTTGGTGCTGGTGTTGGGTCGGGTAGGGTCTGCGGTTGGTGTTGGGGTTGGTGTTGGGCCTGGGGTTGGGGCTGGGGTTGGTGTTGGGGTTGGGATTTGTTTTGGGGTTGGGCCTGAGGTTGGTGTTGGGGTTGAGATTGGGGTTAGTGTTTGGGCCTGGGGTTGGGGCTGGGGTTGGGGTTGGGCCTGGGGTTGGTGTAGGGGTTAGTGTTTGGGGTTGGGGCTGAGGTTGGGGTTGGGCCTGAGGTTGCGGTTGGGCCTGGTGTTGGTGTTGGGGCTGGAGTTAGGGTTGGTGTTGGGACATGGTTTGGGCCTGGGTTTGGTGTTGGGGCTTGGGTTGGGCCTGGTGTTGGGGTTGGGCCTGGTGTTGGGGTTGGGCCTGGGGTTGGTCTGGGGTTGGTGTTGGGGTTGGGGTTGGGGTTGGGGTTGGGCCTGAGGTTGGGGTTAGTGTTTGGGGTTGGGGTTGGGATTGGGCCTGGGGTTGGGCCTGGGGCTGGAGTTGGGCCTGGGGTTGGGGTTGTGGTTGGGTCTGGGGTTGGGGTTGAGCCTGGGGTTGGGCCTGGGGTAGTGGTTGGGTTTGGGGTTGGGGCTGGAGTTGGGGCTGGGCCTGGGGTTGGTGTTGGGGTTGGGCCTGTGATTGGGTCTGGGGTTGGGGTTGGGGTTGGGCCTGGGGTTGGTGTAGGGGTTGGGGCTGGAGTTGGGCCTGGGCCAGGGGTTGGGTTTGGGGTTGGGGCTGGGGTTGGGGTTGGCGTTGGGGTTGGTGTTGGGCCTGGGGTTGGGGTTGGGCCTGTGCTTGGGGTTGGGTCTGGGGTTGGAGCTGGGGTTGGGGTTGGAGTTGGGGTTGGTGTTGGGCCTGGGGTTGGGGCTGGGGTTGGGGTTGGGCCAGTGTTTGGGGTTGGGTCTGGGGTTGGGATTGGGCCTGAGGTTGGGGTTAGTGTTTGGGCCTGGGGTTGGGGTTTGTGTTGGGGCTGGAGTTTGGCCTGGGGTTGAGGTTGGTGTTGGGGCTGGGGTTGGTGTTGGGGCTGGGGTTGGGGCTGGGGTTGGGGTTGGTGTTGGGGTTGAGCCTGGGGTTGGGCCTGGGGTTGGTGTTGGGGCTGATGTTGGGGTTTGTGTTGGGGTTGGTGTTGGGGTTGGGGCTTGGGTTGTGGTTGGGCCTGGTGTTGATGTTGGGGCTGGGGTTGGGGTTGGGGCTGGAGTTGGGGCTGGGGTTGGTGTTGGGGCTGATGTTGGGGTTTGTGTTGGGGTTGGTGTTGGGGCTGGGGTTGGTGTTGGGGTTGAGGTTGGGATGTGGTTGGGACTGAGGTTGGTGTTGGGGTTGGGGCTGGAGTTGGGGCTGGGCCTGGGGTTGGGGTTAGGGCTGGAGTTGGGCCTGGGGCTGGGCCTGGGGTTGGGGTTGGTGTTGGGGTTGGGCCTGTGGTTGGGGTTGGGTCTGGGGTTGTGGTTAGTGTTTGGGCCTGGGGCTGGGGTTGGTGTTGGGCCTGGGGTTGGTGTTGGGCCTGGGGCTGGAGTTGGGCCTGGGGTTGGCGTTGGGCCTGGGGTTGGGCCTGGGGCTGTGGTTGGTGTTGGGGTTAGGGTTGGGGATGGGCCTGGGGTTAGGGTTGGGCATGGAGTTGGTCCGGGGACTGGGCCTGGGGTTGGTGTCGCGGTTGGGCCTGTGGTTGGGGTTGGTTTAAATCCAGACCCACAGTGTCACTTCCATCAGTAGCACCTCACATAATGTCAGTCCATCTGTGCTACCACAGTGTGTCAGTCCATTAGCACAACACACAATCAGTCACATCATTAGTACTACACCATATTTTATCACTTTATCTGTACTACCTCACAGTGTTTCACTCTATCAGTATTGCTCCACAGTGCGTTACTCCATCAGTACCACCATAGTGTGTCCCTCCATTAGCATTACTCCACAGTGTTTCTCTCCATCAGTCCCACCACAGTGTGTCCCTCCGTCAGTATCACCAACGTGTGTTCCCGTATCAGCAGGGCTCCAAATTAACGGTTGCCCGGGTGCCATTGACCACTCAAAGCGCTGCCGGGCAACCTAAACACCGAGTCCTTTTGCCCGGTTTGGCAACGAGATACTGGTTTATACCGAAGATAGACACAAAAAACTGGAGTAACTCTGCGGGTCTGGCAGCATCTCTGGAGAAAAGGAACGCAACATTTTGTGTCGGCGGTGACGGCTGTATTGCGTGGGCAAGACACTAGGTGCGGGGTGACGAAGGGTCGCAGCGAATGACGGGCCCCGAACAGCGACAGCGGCTTCATCTCCTCCTTCCTCAAGGCCCGATAAGGGCCGCTGCATGCAAACCCGCTAACCAAAGATCTTATAGCACTCCATCAGTACCACCACAGTCTCCCTCCATCAGTACCAACGCAGTGTGTCACTCCATCAGTACCACCACAGTGTGTCCCTCCATCAGTACCAAGGCAGTGTGTCCCTCCATCAGTACCACCACAGTATGTCTCTCCATCAGTACCACCACAGTCTCACTCCATCAGTACCACCACAGTGTGTCCCTCCATCAGTACCAAGGCAGTGTGTGCCTCCATCAGTATCACCACAGTATGTCACTCCATCAGTAACACCACAGTGTGTCACTCCATCAGTGTCACAAACGTGTGTCACTCCATCAGTACCACCACAGTGTGTCACTCCATCAGTACCACCACAGTGTGTCACTCCATCAGTACCACCACAGTGTGTCACTCCATCAGTATCACCACAGTGTGTCACTCCATCAGTACCACCACCTTGTGTCACTCCACCAGTACCACTACCGTGTGTCCCTGCATCAATACCAGCACAGTGTGTCACTCCATCAATTCAACCATAGTGCGGCCATCCATCAGTACCACCGCAGTGTGTCGCTCCAATAGTGGCAACACATCATGTTGCTCCATCAGTATCACCATCGTGTGTCTCTGCATCAGTACACCACAGTGTGTCCCTCCATCAGTACCACCACAGTGTGTCCCTCCATCAGGGCCACCAATGTGTCCCTCCATCAGTACCACCACGGTGTGTCCCTCCATCAGTACCACCATCGTGTGTCTCTGCATTAGTACCACCACAGTACATCCCTCCATCAGTAGCACCACAGTGTGTCACTCCATCAGTACCACTACAGTGTGTCACTCCATCAGTAGCACCACAGTGTGTCACTCCATCAGTCCCACCACAGTGTGTCGCTCCAATAGTACCACCAGAGTGTGTCACTCCATCAGTACCACCACAGTGAGTCACTGTGTCAGTTCTGCCCCATTTTTATCCCTCCATCAGTACTATCCCACTTTGAGTCACTCCATCAGTGGACGGAGAGAGGGCAGCCCAGAGAGGGGGAATAGAGAGCGTAGGAGAGAGAGTAACAGTCCAGTGAAAGTGACATCAGTAAGGATGGAGGGAGAGAGAACGAGAGGAGGGAGAGGTGCTGCATCGTTTGCCGATTTATTTAGGTTTAGGACAATTCTGAGGCGGCAATGTTTCTGTTCTCTGAGTGTCTTTGGGTCGTTCTTCCTCAGAGGTGATGAAGGAAGGCAGAGATTGTTATTGCCCCATGGTATAGTCAGATCTATTCCAGACAAGCAGGGAGTGAATGGTTCCCGTGGTCAGTCAGCGGGAGCGTGGGGTTGAGGTCACAGTCAGTGAAGCCGCGATCATATTGAGTGGTGAAGCAGAATGGAAGGGGGGGGGGAGGCACTTTAGTCCGAGGTAACGTATTGAACTAATTGCTCAACCTGTGGACAAATGTCGCCCAGTCCAGTCCACCTTCAAACTGGGCACCAGAAACCCTGAGAGGATCCCTGGAATTTGGCATTGCCTTGCTGAGTGAAACGGATTGAAGGAAATCAGACAAGCAACATGAGGTGGAGAGTTGGATCTGATGGAGTTTGAAACAATAACCCCTTTGCTGGAACAATGCCGCCCGCCCGCCGCTCCCAATTTCCATCCCTCAGTATCTATCGCCACAATTCCCAGTCTTTGGAGTTTCTTAATCAATTCCCTGAATAAATTACAACCTGTCTGTCTGTCTCAGCAGGGATTTCACTCGGCTGATGTCATCTGTTTGTGAATCATTTCAAAATCTCTATTTTTAAACTCTGTTGAAATTTCACTGTCCCGGTGGAGACGGAAAATGGTATAAAATCTCCATGAATGTTGTGTCCCAGCATTTCATTCCGAGACATTACCGGTAGTTCACGGGGACACGTCGCTGGGCAGAGAAAATGTGGGAAAAGCTGCTGGAATATTACGCCGTGGAGAAAATCCTGTACGCGATCATTGCTGCCGTTGGAGTCCCTGGTAAGTGAGCAGAACAATTCAAGTTTTATAACTCCATCCGTGTGTTAACTGGTGTTGACCTGATTCTCATCATGTTACAAGTTCCCAACTGATGATCGTTGTACAAGAATATGTGAAGAATATCAATCCTCTCTGTGAAATATTTGTGAATTAACGCTGCTGTGATTTGTCTTATTTTCAGACAGCTGAAACTAAGCATCTTTTTCTCTCACTGCTGCCGGCCGGGAGCCACTAGAATGTTGTTCTTGCCTTCAGTGGCACCTTGCCCAGGGTTGTCACAGTGCTCGGGACAGGCAGGCAGGCAGCTCTCCGGGACAGTGTGACTGGG
>NW_022630093.1:90808-124465 GCF_010909765.2 Amblyraja radiata
CGTGGGGGGGGGGGCGGGGGGGAGTATGAGGACGTTATTAAAATTAGAGAATTCAATGTCCATGCCACTGGGTTTAATTTAGTTTAGAGATACAGCGCAGAGACAGGCCCTTCGGCCCATCATGTCCTAACCGACTAGCGATCCACACACATTAACACTATTCTACACGCACTATATAACCATATAACAATTACAGCACAGAAACAGGCCACCTCGACCCTTCTAGTCCGTGCCGATCACTTATGAATTATGAATCTAACTCTATATCACACACACACAAACTGTTGCCCCGCAACATTGATCACACTGCGAGTCGGATCGGGTCAGGTAGGCTCCGGTTACTAAAATGGGCGGAGATAAATGCCCATGATCCCCTCCGTAGCGTACTACACGTCAGCCCATTGCATTTCGCAGGAGTAAGCTATCTTGTTATAGGATCTTTGCCTTAGACAGCACAGGGCAGCACAATGGTGCAGCGGTAATGTTGCTGCCTTACAGCCCCAGAGACCCAGGTTCGAGCCTGACTACGGGTGTTGTCTGAATGGAGCTTGTACGTTCTCCCTGTGACATCGTTGATTTTCTCCGGGTGCTCCAGTTTCCTCCCACACTCCAAATACGTACAGGTTTACAGGATAATTGGTTTTGGTAAATTGCAGAAATAAATTGTCCTTCGTGTGTGTAGGTAATGTTACGGGATGATCGCTGGTCAGCGCAGACTCGGTAGGCAAAGGTATCTCCAAAGTCCAAAGTCTAAATTAACCTTTTGGGAATCCAGCATCAGCTTTACACCCTCTGTGATGCTAGATTAAACTGAGTTACTGAGTTAAAATGCTGGAACTCCCTCCTGACAGCACTGAGAGAATATCCACACGCGAAGAACTGCATCAGTTTTTAAAAGGAAGCTAACCGCCACCTTCCCAAGCAAAACGAGGACAATACATTTCTGCCTCTGTCTGCAAAGCCCACATCCCTTGAATGAATATTAAAACTGGTGACATTATTGCTAGGGTGTTGCTTCATTCATTAGGAATAGGAGTCCCTCATTCATTATTTACCAAGATAAATTTCATGCTAAAGATATACACAAAGAAGAAGTTGACGGGCATGGTTCTACGCGAGCCGGAAATGGAGGTGGTCCTCTCGGACGACGCCGATGACGTGCTCCTCATGTTCACTGACCCCGTCGACCTGCAGATAATGTGCGAGTGCCAACGAGTCTTCACGGCCGCCTCATCTGCCAGGATCAACTGGGGGAAATGTTCTGGACTCTTGGTGTGTCCTTGGCAGGTGGACTCACTCCCGAAGGTGTTGAATCTTTCACGTGGAGCACCACGCACCTCCTCTACCTGGGAGTCTACCTGAGCCCCGGTGCGGAGACCAGTCTGACAGGAGGCGCTGGGCGGGTCTCCTCATAGTGCTTTCCTACCGGGGCAGGGTGTTGGTCATTAAGCAACTCGTGGCCTCCATGCTCTGGTACAGATTGACCACGTTAGTCCCATCAGCCACCTTGGCTGGGATCATCCAGAAGAAGTTGGTGGACTTCTTCTGGGCAACGGGAAGCACTGGGTCTCTGCAGCGGTCCTGAGTCACCCGATCGAGGAGGGCAGTCAGTCGCTGGTGTGCTTTCGCACCAAGTTGGCGGCTCTCCGCCTCAGGACCTTGCAGAGATACCTGTACTCAGGGCATCCTCCCATGTGGCACGTGCTGGCAACGCACTTTTTCCAACGGAGCCGCTGCCTTCAAGGAGGTATGCGGATCCCGATGGTGGGCGTCAGTCGTGCGGTCCTGATGGGGATGCCTGGCTTCTACAGGGACTTGTTGAGAGTCTGGAACCTGGTTGCCGTTGACCGGGCCCCACCTCCGCAGGCAGAGGGTAACAGCCCGGTCATGAGAGCAGCCGGTCCTTGTACCGCCCCATCGGGTGTCTGGGGGCTCAAACGTGTGGAGTACTTGTGGTTGAGCAAGCCCCCGCTCAGCCGGAAGTACTCATCGGACCCAGGCGCCGTAATCCATCCCGGGAGCCGGTCCCACACAATTTGAGCCGCCTTTCCTCGACACCCTTCGTCTCCCTGCGAGAGGCAGGGAGGCGTGTCCTGTACAGGCTCCTCCTCCACACCCTGCACTTCCTCGCCCTGGTTCACCGTCCGGACACCAAGTGGCGGTCGGTGTTGCCTTCCGGTCGCGAGGGGGGCCCCCGGTGGGGGTCCCTCTACGCAGGGATTCTCCCCCTCTACATTGGGGACATGGGGTGGAGGGTATTGCACCGAGGTGTTACCTGCAACCTGTTTCTCTCGCGGTTCACAGACTCGCCAGCCGCCTGCCACTTTTTCGGATTGGAAGAGTCTGTGTACCACGTGTACATTGAGTGCATGAGGCTGCAGCCACTGTTTGAATATCTAAAGGGGCTGCTCCTTGCCTTCTGGCTGCATTTTTCACCCACCATCCTCATCTTTGGACACCCTGTGCGTAGGAGAGAGGTAGGGCTGAAGATGTCCTGGTTGGGTTGCTCCTGGGCCTGGCCAAGCTGGCCATCCGTGAGTCAAGGCGCCAGACAGTGGAGGGCTCTACCCGAGCCGGCTGCCTGCCCCCTTTCCGGGTATACGTCCGTACCCGGGTGCGGATGAAAACGGAATACCCCCTGCCTACGGGCACATGAGGGAGTTCCGCGACCGCTGGGCCCCGAGGGGGTTTGAATGTATCCTGGACAAGGATTGCAATATAGTTGTTTAGCAGTTGCTTAGCATATGTGTTCGTCTTGTATTATGGTGCTGTTTTGTTTTATTGTATTGTAAATACTATTTTATTATTTGAATAAATATTTTTGATTAAAAAACCCCAAAAAAGAGGACAGTGGACCAAGAAACCAAGAACCAAGACTATCGTGTTCTGTGTTCTTATTTATTTTATTCGTATGGTAAAAAAAAGCTTTTTGTTGTGTCTGTACTTTGCACAATGACAGTAAAGTTGAATCAAATCAAATCAATAACGGGTCTGTAAATAGAGTACTCATAGACATAATAAACAAAAATTAAAGTTCAATAAATTAAAAAATAAATATATTAGCGCACAACAAAAGCCCAAAGTACCAAACGCCACCAAAACAGTTCGTAGCTTGTAGTTTAGTTGGAATTTAAGGTCATTGAATTGAATTGAATTGAATTTCCTTTATTTGCATTCAGACCTTTGGGTCTGAACGAAATTTCGTGCCTGCAGTCATACATACAATAATACAATAATAAACAACAATAAACACAAATTAACATCCACCACAGTGAGTCCACCAAGCACCACCTCACTGTTGTGGAGGCAAACATCTTAGGGCTGCAGTCTCTTCCCTGCTCTTCTCCTTCTGCGCTGAGGCGATACCCCACCGGGCGATGGTACAATCAGTCCCGCGGCTCACCGAACCCCGCGAAAGGGCCGGTTCAAACACCGCGGCCCGGGGTGTTCGAAGCTGCCGCCCTTCAGTCCAGCGGACGCAGCCGCTGGCCTGCGGCTGAACCCCGGACTCAGGTCATAAGTGATAGAAGGTTCACCAGACTGATTCCTGGGATGTCAGGTCTTTCATATGAAGAAAGACTGGATAGACTCGGCTTGTACACGCTAGAATTTAGAAGATTGAGGGGGGATCTTATAGAAATTCTGAGGCTACGACCTCTAGTCCTAGACTCTGCCACTAGTGGAAACGTCCTCTCCATACCCACTCTATCCAAGCCATTCACTATTCTGTACGTATAATGAGGTCGCCCTCGTTCTTCTAGACTCCAGGATGCACTGGACCAGTGCCGACAAGCACTCATCATATGTTAACCTACTAATTCATGTAATGTTCAAGACCCCGATGGTTGCTGAGAAGAAGCTGTTCCTGAACCTGGAGGTCACAGTTTTCAGACTCTGATACCTTCTCCCGAATGCAAGAGTGAAGTGAGAGCATAGCTAAGGTTGCAGCAAATTTAATTGCCTCCGGTTTTATTCGTTGTTTTGGTGGCAGAGTTCATTACTTCAGTTTTGAAATTCTATGGCCTCAGATCTTTGTGAAAGGTCATGTGAAATGATTTTTTTGTCGAGTGCTATCCAGCATTCATAGCAAAAGAATTTGAGTATAGGAGCAGGGAGGTTCTACTGCAGTTGTACAGGGTCTTGGTGAGACCACACCTGGAGTAATGCATACAGTTTTGGTCTCCTAATCTGAGGAAAGACATTCTTTAGGACCGAGATGAGAAAAACATTTTTCACACAGAGAGTAGTAAATCTCTGGAACTCTCTGCCACAGAAGGTAGTTGAGGCCAGTTCATTGGCTATATTTAAGAGAGAGTTAGATGTGGCCCTTGTGGCTAATGGGATCAGGGGGTATCGAGGGAAGACATGATACTGAGTTGGATGATCAGCCATGGTCATATTGAATGACGGTGCGATCTCGAAGGGCCGAATGGCCTACTCCTGCACCAAATTTCTATGTTTCTATGTTTCAATGTCAGGATAAAGGGAATAACATTCTGTACAAGGGAAAGTTCAGTAAAGACTAATTATTGATCTCCAATTGTGTAGCTTGGAAGTCACGACCACTTTTCAGCTGAATCGCTGAATTGAAATCAGAAGTGCTGGCTACTTGGTGCAATCTCAACAGTGATTCCGTTTGAGGTTTTAATGCACTATATGTCACAACCCCTAAAACAGGATCGACTTGGCACTCCAATGTAATGACTTCAGTTGTGTGGCCCGAATGCCTTAAGCCCCTGTCCCACTTAGGAAACCTGAACGGAAACCTATGGAGACGTTTTGCCCCACCCAAGGTTTCCTTGCGGTTCCCGGAGGTTGCAGGTGGTTGCCGGAGGTTGCAGATAGTGGAAGCAGGTAGGGAGACTGAAAAAAAACTCCGGGAACCGCACGGAAACCTTGGGTGGGGCAAAAAGTCTCCAGATGTTCCTGTTCAGGGTTCCTAAGTGGGACAGGGGCATAACGTTCCACTCAACCCAGGGATTAGGCTGATCTGGATAGAATCCGTGGGGATGCAGCAATTTCTCATTTTAATGGCTGCAACAGGGAACCAGAGCTGAGAAGAAGCAGTTGTATTATTAAACAGTATTTTTGTGAGATATTGGAGGGTAAATAAGTTTGATTTCGATCTCACATTCCCTCTCTCTCCGTCCCTCCCCCACACTAGTCGTCCAATTAGTTTCACTGTCGTCCAACTTGGTTTCACTATTTCACTCGCACGTTCATTCATTCTCACCTTCTCCACCGGCATCAATAGGTCATTGTGGGCTCCATCTTTCCTGAATCATTGCTCTGGCCTTGATTTGTCCTTTTGTATACCTTTCATTCGTTTGTTCTTTTTATCTCTTTATATCTCTAGTTCTGTCTCCCCTGGATACTGGACTTTCTAACCAACAGACCCCAGTATGTTAGGTTAGACAAGCACACCTCTTCAACTCTCACCCTGAACACCGGCGTCCCACATGGCTCTGTGCTGAGCCCCCTCCTCTACTCCCTCTTCACCTATGACTGCACACCTGTATATGGTACTAATACCATCATCAAGTATGCAGATGATACAATGGTGATTGGCCTCATCAGGACAACGATGAGTCGGCCTATAGTGAGGAGGGCCAGCGCCTAGCAGCATGGTGCGCTGACAACAACCTGGCCCTTAACGCCAAGAAGGCAAAGGAGGTAATTGTGGACTACAGGAAGTCTAGGGGCGGCACGCACACCCCCATCCACATCAACGGGACGGAGGTGGAACATGTTTCCAGCTTCAGGTTCCTGGGGGTCAACATCTCCGATGACCTCTCTTGGACCCACAATACCTCAACTCTGGTCAAGAAGGCTCACCAGCGTCTCTTCTTCCTGAGGAGACTGAAGAAGGTCCATCTTTCTCCTCAGATCCTGGTGAACTTCTCCCACTGCACCATCGAGAGCATCCTTACCAACTGTATCACAGTATGGTATGGCAACTGCTCTGTATCCGACCGGAAAGCACGGCAGAGGGTGGTAAAAATTGCCCAACGCATCACCTGTTCCTCGCTCTCATCCATTGCGTCTGTCCAAAGCAAGCGTCGTCTGCGGAGGGCGCTCAGCATCGCCAAGGACTGCTCTCACCCCAACCATGGACTGTTTAGCCTCCTACCATCCGGGAGGCGCTACAGGCCTCTCCGTTGCCGGACCAGCAGGTCCAGGAACAGCTTCTTCCCTGCGGCTGTCACACTACTCAACAACGTACCCCGGTGACTGCCAATCACCCCCCCCCCCAGACACTCCTCCCACAGGAAAAAATAAGTCTATGACTGTATGCATGTAAATAGATTTATTTATTGAAATCATATTCTATGTCGCTCTTCCAGGGAGATGCTACTTTTTTACACAGAGGGTGATGGGTATATGGAACACACTGCCAGAGCAGGTAGTTGAGGCAGCCACTATAAGACTGATTCCTGGGATGGCAGGACTTTCATATGAGGAGAGACCGGATAGAATCGGCTTGTACACGTTGGAATTCAGACGACTGAGGGGAATTCTTATCGAAACTTACAAAATTCTTAAGGGGTTGGACAGGCTAGATGCGGGAAGATTATTCCCAATGTTGGGGAAGTCCAGAACTAGGGGTCACAGTTTAAGGATGAGAGGGTAGATTTTTAGGACCGAGATGAGGAAATCATTTTTTACACAGAGAGTGGTGAATCTGTGGAATTCTATGCCACAGAAGGTAGTTGAGGCCAGTTCATTGGTTATATTTAAGAGGGCGTTAGATGTGGCTCTTGTGGCTAAAGGGATCAGGGGGTATGGAGAGAAGGCAGGGATGGGATACTGAGTTGGATGATCAGCCATGATCACATTGAATGGCAGTGCAGGCTCGAAGGGCCGAATGGCCTACTCCTGCACCTATGTTCTATGTTTCTATGTTTCTAAGAGCATTTAAAATACATTTGGACAGGTACGTGGATTGATAAGGTTTAGAGTGATATGGGCTGCGCGCGGGCCTGTGGGACTAGTGTCTACAGGCCCACAGGCCTGCAGTGACTACAATTGATGAGAGATCAAGACCTTGAAATAAAGATTGTATATGCTGGAATAATGGGCTGGCAAAAAACAAGTCTGAAAAATAGATTTTCTCCAACAGATAAAAAGTATGGGTAAAAAATAAAAAAATAAAAAGCGGGTGGAAGCAGGCCCTTCGGTCGACCGAGTCCACGCCGACCAGCGATCCCCATACACTAACACTATTCTATCCACTAGAGACAATTTACAATTTGAAAAATCAACTTTTCATATCCAACATTTCAACTTGGCTGAAGCAATATAATCTAATGAACATACAACATATAATATTTTGTCAAAGCCAAATTTATTTTTTGCTCTGACCTTGAAAATGATACTGTTGAGCTTTGGTTCATAATTTCACAGTTAAATCTTTGAATTATTAATTTGTTTCCACATCAGGTTTTTTTTTCAATGCGGGAATGTATTCGAAAGTGAAAACAAACTTAAAAAAGTCAAAGGAATAAATTGAGTTTATAGCAATTCTTATGGAACAAACGGAACAATGTACAATTGGCAAAAGATTTGCAGGTGTAAATTCTGCAGGCATCAATCATACAACAAAATATCATATTTTATATAAACTGTAATGAAGCATTCTGGAAAATGACATAGGAAATTACATAGATTCACTAGAAAGTTGCAGATTTACTAGAATGTTGCCTGGGTTTCAGCAACTAAGTTACAGAGAAAGGTTGAACAAGTTAGGGCTTTATTCTTTGGAGCGCAGAAGGTTAAGGGGGGACTTGATAGATGTCTTTAAAATGATGAGAGGGATAGACAGTGTTGACGTGGATTAGCTTTTCCCACTGAGAGTAGGGAAGATTCAAACAAGAGGACGTGAGTTGAGAATTAAGGGACAGAAGTTTAGGGGTAACATGAGGGGGAACGTCTTTACTCATAGAGTGGCAGCTGTGTGGAATGAGCTTCCAGTGAAGGTGGTGGAGGCAGGTTCGATTTTATCATTTAAAAATAAATTGGATAGTTATATGGACGGGAAAGGAATGGAGGATTATGGTCTGAGTGCAGGTAGATGGGACTAGGTGAGAATACGTGTTCGGCATGGACTAGAAGGGTCGAGATGGCCTGTTTCCGTGCTGTAATTGTTATATGGGTATATGGTTATATGGAAAGGAACATTAATGAGGTGTGATGTTTCAAGAGTTTTGAAGTAAAATACTAGTAGGGACTAATAGGGAAGGAATGACCAGATTAGAATAAGTCTTTGATAAAACAGCCACCATAATCAAAACATCCCATCCTACTCATTCTCATACCCATTTATCCTTCTCCCTGCCCCCATCCGTCAGCAGGTACAGAAGCTTGAATATGCGCACACAGGAACAGCTTCTTCCCCTCTGTAATCCGGCTTTTGAATGATCCTTCCATAAGCTTGGGTAACGACTGATTCACTTCCACCTGATTGGGGACAGAAGAGCCGTTAAATCATAAGCCTTCAGATCATGAGTTGCAAATTAATTTAGAAGTAAGACAAGACAAACTGTTCTTCCCGGAGATGCCCGAGTGTGGCTGGGCATCTGAATGTAATACACAACCCCTGTTCCCATCTCAAAGGGGGATCCCTAGTTTAAATAGTTGACTGTCGTTTGTAGATTAGGGAGGAAGTGCTAACTTAATAAAGGCTTCTTCCCTAATAAGGCTTCCCTCTCTTAATATCTCAAGCTTCTTCATCGCTAATGTGTATTTTAGTTTATAAGAGCATGCTGGGAATGAGTTATGGAGTGATGGGGTCATACAGCATGGAACCAGGCCCTTTGATCCAACTCCATGGACCAAACAACCGCCTGCTCCAGTTTCCTCCCACTGCACACATAACAACTTCTCACTAAACACCTCCAAGACCAAGGAGCTGATTATTGACTTCAGGACGTCCCATAATGGACAATACGCCCCAGTCTCCATTTACGGGGAAAGTGTGGAGAGAGTGTACAGCTTTAAGTTTCTGGGCACTCACATTTCAGAGGACCTCACATGGTCCACCAACACCGCTGCGCTGGTCAATAAGGCACAGCAATGACTGTTCTTCCTGAGGATATTAAAAAAAGACTGGTCTGCCCCAACAGCTGCTGACAACGTTCTACCGCTGCGCCACAGAGAGCATACTAACGTATGGCATCTCTGTGTGGTATCTCAGCTGCACGGAGGCGGAGAGGAGAGCTCTTCAGCGCGTCATCCACAAAGCGCAGAGGATCATTGGGACAGAGCTACCAGCCTTGGAGGGCATCTACCACACACGGTGCCTCAGGAAGGCCGTCAGCATCCATAAAGACTCATCACACCCTTGTAACGGACTGTTCGAACTACTTCCCTCCGGCAGACGTTACAAAGCCTTCTACGCCTGTACCTCCAGACTCAGAAACAGCTTTATTCCAAGAGCTATAGCGGCTCTGAACCGGACCTGCTGAGTGCCCCCCACCCACCCCCCTGGACAGTCTCCTTCGGATGGTCACGTCACACAGCTTATTTATTTATTTTACTTTTCTTGTACATTGGTGGAGCTGCATATTAAATCTTGTTGCACTAACGTGCAATGTCAATAAAATATATTATTATTATTATTATTATTACAAAGATGCGCACGTTTATAGGGTAATCAGCTTCTGTACATTGCCCCTAGTGTGCATGATGTGAAAGTGGGGTAACATGGAACTAGTGCACCGGTGAACGTTGGTTGGCACGGACTCGGCGTACCAAAGGGCCTGTTTCCACACTGAATCTCTAAAACTAAAACTAAAACCAAGATATCCCATCTAAGCCAATCCCATTTGGCCCCATGTCCCTCCAGACCTTGCTTTTCCATGTACCTGTCCAATCATTTTTTAAATGCAGGTATAATACTGCTCAATAACCTCCTCCAGCACCTGATTCTATATTCCCGCTATGTACTATAGACTTCTCGTCAGACTGGGATCAGAACGGTGCCACGACCATGGAGTTCTCCAGGCCAACCTTCACCAGACGGAGCCCGAAATGGGCAACAGGGCATGAAATTCCTTGCTGCCAGCCACCACTTATCCGTGAAGCCCAGGCAAACATCAGAGTGAGGGACTGGGTAATGTATTTCATCCTTTACTCATCCATTTACTACATCAAATTATACTTTTGGAGTGGCACAGTGGTACAAAGCACACAAAGATAAAATGTAATCAAGGGGGCTGTCAGACTGGTCGGAGTAACCCATGATTACATTTCATCTCTGTATGCTTTGTTGTTACCTTCTAGCTAACAATGATCCAGTCTACATTTTCCTTGATTCCCATCTTCTTTCATGTCTCCTTTTCACATCTTACACTTCCTATTTCTGTCTCCCTCTCCCCCCCTAACTCTCAGCCTGAAGAAGGGTCTCGACACAAAACATCATCCATTCCTTCTATCCAGAGATGCTGCCTGACCCGATGAGTTACTCCAGCATTTTGTGTCCATCTTCGGTGGAAACCAGCATCTGCAATTCCCTCCTACACATATGAATTTTAATCCCTGTACTCTTCTTTATGGTGTTCTTGCTTTTCTTCAGCAGCTGGCCCGCATTTTGCCACTAATGTGAATCCTGAACATTTGTCTGACAACCTGCTTTAATTTAGTTTAGAGATACAGCGCGAACATGTGACCATTAGCAGGATAATATCTGACCTTGGCTCTGTGCCTTGCGAATGCACATACCTGTCTCCCTCAGGCACTCCATTACACATCCTAATATAATCAAGACATGATCGGAGATAGAGTAAAACAATTAAGAGGCACAAACCTAAATTATTGGGATATGTAATTGCCAGGTATAATCAGCAGCTGGCATCTTCATTTGAATTAATATACCACGATGTTTTTGTGGATGGTTTATTAAAACAATTAGGAGGTATTTGAAATAGTCATGTTTCATCAGAGGAGAGAGAAACACCGTTAATATTTCAAACCATTGACCTTCCTACAGAACTATAGCTGATGCAAGGTCAATAACTGTTTCTCTCTTGATACGGCCTGACCTGCTTGGTGTTTTCAGAATTTTGTTTGGATAAATGTTTTTCAGCATCTTGCAGTTTTTTTAAATCATTTATTAAATTCCATCAGTCATGTTCAGTGAATAACTTGCAAACATTTGATTTATTCTGCGCTACAGGATCAGAGTGTGAAGTGGGTGACACAAAGGGCGGGGAAGCTCAACTAGTTTGGTTTAGCAATTCATTTAGAGTTTATTGAGAATTTAGTAACACAGGGTGGAAACAAACCCCTCTACCCACCGAGTCCTTGCCAACCATTGACCACTATTTATCATATTACCATATAATAATTACAGCACGGAAACAAGCCATCTCGGCCCTACATGTCCGTGCCGAACAATTATTTCCCCCTAGTCCCATCTAACTGCACTCAGACCATAACCCTCCATTCCTTTCCCATCCATATACATATCCAATTTATTTTTAAATGATAAAATCGAACCTGCCTCCACCACCTCCACCGGAAGCTCATTCCACACAGCTACCACTCTCTGAATAAAGAAGTCCCCCCTCATGTTACCCCTAAACTTCAGTCCCTTAATTCTGAAGTAATGTCCTCTTGTTTGAATCTTCCCTACTCTCAATGGGAAAAGCTTGTCCACGTGAATGTTCAATTCTAAATTCTGAGGAAAATTCACAGAAGTCAATTAACCTACAAACCTGCAACTCTTTGGAATGTGGGAGGAAACCAGTGCACCTGGAGAAAACCACGCGGTCACAGGAAGAACGTACTAACTCTGAACAGACAGCATCCGAGATCAGGATCGATTCCAGGATTCTAATGCTTTAAGGCAGCAACTCTAGCACTGCGCAACAGTGAGAGCAACAAGGATCGAACGACAGCTAATACAAACTCAATTACCACAACGGTGATCGAAATAATGAAAGGGGCCAGCCCAGAAAACGTGCAAAAATCAATCTCCTCCCACAGTAACATGACCAAGGTAACCGACGCAGGGTTAGATTTAGATTAAACTTTATTAATCCCCTTATTCAGGGGAAATTCTGATGTCCTTGCAGCACACTAATAAAAATACAACATAGCATTCAAAAAGAAATTCAACACAAAAACATCCCCCCACAGTGATTCCCACTGTGGGCGAAGGCACAAAGTCCAGTCCCCATCCTCTTGTCCACCCAAAGTCGGGCCTATTGAGGCCTCCACAGTCGCCGCCACGGCGCCCGATGTTCTCGCCGGGTGATGGTGCTCCGGCGTCGGGAGAACCCCCAGCGGCTTGGGGTGCCAGGAACGGCCGCCTTCCTACCGGAGACCGCGGCTTCCAAGCCAACAGACCGCGCCGGACGGAGCTCCGCACACTGGCGATCTCAGCAAGAGATCACAGGCTCCGGGATGTAACGTTCAGCGTCGCAGCTGGCCGCTCCACAGAACCGCGGCTCCACAATGTTCTTATCGGCGGTCCCAGCATACTGGAGTTCCAGCGCGGCGACCCAGGAAAGGCATCGCCCGCTCCGCAATAGCGCTCCAGCGCTGCGCCGCCGCCAAAGCCGATGTTCTGCGCCGCCGCCAAAGCCGATGTTCTGGCCAGGTCCCCTCAAGGAAACGTCGCTCCAGGACCCGCTGGTAGGCCGCAAGGACAGGTCGAAGTCGCTGCTCGGAGGAAGGCAACCCCTCCGACCAGGTAGGGACTCGAAAAGCAGTTTCCCCCTTCCCCCCCACCACCCCCCACACATAAAAAGATTAGGCCCCCTGACTACACACTCAACGTACTAAAAATAATAAAAAAGAAGGGAAAAAAAACGGACAGCTGCAGGACAGGCAACCGTTCAGGACAGCGCCTCCTCCGGAATTCGACTACCTACCAGCTCCAGCAGGTGCCACTACGGGACCCCTCCAGAACCCGAGGTACGGAACCGAGCGGGGAACCATACCGAACGATCAGAATATGTGGTCCATGAAGGCGAGGCGGGCGTACAGAATGAACCGGTAAAACAGGGCCTGGAGGACGCGGGGACTGTGAAAACGGGGCGGACATAACATTGCAGAACAAAACCAGAGACAGGCAACAGGGCAGAATGAACAGGGTTGGAGGAAACGGGCGTACTCAGTACGGGCGGGCGGCGGTGGACGACCTCTATGTCGCGGCGCAGCAACAACCACCGGGCTGTCTACATCCACGTGGGCGGGCTTGAGATGGCCGACGGAGACAAACTACTCCCGGCCTCCCACGTCCACCGTGAACGTGGCGACTCCTGCTCGCAGCACCCGGAATGGCCCTTCATCGACCCGTTGTAACGGCAAGCGGTGAGTGTCCCTGCGGATGAAAACATGCACACTGATGTAACACCGCGGGCACATGCACCGCGGATCAACCGTACCTGGACGTGGGAATGGGATCCAACGTGCTCACCTGCTCTCGAAGGCCCTCCAGCAGCGCCGGGGCCGATGGAACCTGACCGTGAGCGGTGGGCAGAAATTCCCGGGCACCCACAGGGCCGAGCCGTACACGAGCTCGGCAAGGAAGCAGTCAAATCCTCCTTGGGTGAGGTGCGAATCCCAATCAGGACCCAGGCCAACTGGTCCACCCAGTCCGGGCCTGTAAGTCGAGCTTTCACCGCCGACTTAAGTTGCCGGTGGAACCTTTCAAACAGACCATTTGCCTGCGGTTGGTAAGCAGTCGTATCGTATAAATTCCAGGGATGTCAGGACTTTCATATGAAGAAAGACTGGATAGACTCGGTTTGTACTCACTAGAATTTAGAAGATTGAGGGGGGATCTTATAGAAATTTACAAAATTCTTAAGGGGTTGGACAGGCTAGATGTAGGAAGATTGTTCCCGAAGTTGGGGAAGTCCAGAACAAGGGGTCACAGTTTAAACATAAGGGGGAAATCTTTTAGGACTGAGATGAGGAAAACTTTTTTCACACAGAGAGTGGGGAATCTCTGGAATTCTCTGCCGCAGAAGGTAGTTGAGGCCAGTTCATTTGGCGATATTTAAGAGGGAGTTAGATGTGGCCCTTGTGGCTAAAGGGATCAGGGAAGGCAGGTACAGGATACTGAGTTGGATGATCAGCCATGATCATATTGAATGGCGAATGGTGCAGACTCGAAGGGTCGAATGGCCTCTACTCCTGCACCTATTGTCTATGTTTCTATGCAACCGGGCACCGTAGAGCTGGGCCAGGGCGGACAACAAGGTAGAGGTGAACTGGGCCCCCTCGGTCAGTGGAAATATCGGTGGGCACCGCAAACCTGGCTATCCCGCGGTGGCGGTATCAGAGAGCAGGATCGCCTCTGGCCACCGCGTGAAACGGTCCACGATAGTAAGCAGGTGCGTGATACCACGGGACTGTGACAAGGGACCCACCAGGTCGACATGCATGTGCAGGAACACCCTCGGGAGCGCAAACACCTGTACGGGGGGGCCGCATGTGTCGCTGGACCTTGGAAATCTGACAAGGGACACAGGTGTGGGCCCAGGCAGCCACCCGCTTACGGAGCCCGTGCCAGATGAACTTTGCGGTCGAAAAAGCTGTAGTTGCATTCTGGAGGCCGCAGCTGACGACTGAAAAAGGCTAACGTCTGCCAGCGGCTATCAACGAGCTGTTACAGAACACCCCCATACAGTAGCAACCGAGGCGTCGACGGTGAGCGCGGTGGGGGCTGAAGCACGCGGGTGCACCAACATGGTAGCGTTAGCCAAGGCTGCCTTGGCACCCTCGAAAGCCACGTCCACCTCCTCGGACCACACGAGGTCCCGCGGCTTACTCGCCAGGCACCCGGAACAGGGGCCGCATGATGGCTGTCCGCCACGGAACGGTGATAAAAATTCACCAGGCCGACAAACTCCTGTAGTCCCTTTACGGTGAGTGGTCTGGGGAACTGCCTGATGGCCACGACCTTCGCAGGGAGTGGGGTAGCGCCTTGCAGGGTCACGCTGTGCCCCAGAAAGGAATGGATCGGAGGCCAAACTGGCATTTCACGGGGTTAATGGCCAGGTCCTGCTCGCGGAGACGCTGAAACAACGCACGGAGGTGGGCACCAATATAGCGAGTCGATACGACAGTCGTTTTCACAAACGAGCATTATTAACAAAGCAGTGAAAACAACAAGGATCGAACGACAGCTAATACAAACGATGTTACCACAACGGTGATGGAAGTAATGACAGGGGCCAGCCCAGAAAACGCGCAAAAATAAAAATCATGACGAAGGTAACTGACCGCAGGGTTCACTGCCTACCAGCACCAGCAGGTATCACTACTTACTGTACTCAAAATCCATCATGATCTTTATGGAAGGTACACAAAAATGCTGGAGAAACTCAGCGGGTGAAGCAGCATCTATGGAGCGAAGGAAATAAATGGCGTTTCGGGCCGAAACCCTTCTTCAGACTGATAGGGGGTGGGGGGGAGAAGGAAGGAAAAGGGGAGGAGGAGGAGCCCGATGGCGGGGGGACGGGAGGAGACAGCTCGAGGGTTAAGGAAGGGGAGGAGACAGCAAGGGCTAACAAAATTGGGAGAATTCAATGTTCATGCCAACCGGACACAAACTACCCAGGCGGAATATGAGGTGATGTTCCTCCAATTTCCGGTGTTGCTCACTCTGGCAATGGAGGAGACCCAGGACAGAGAGGTCGGATTGAGAATGGGAGGGGGAGTTGAAGTGCTGAGCCACCGGGAGTTCAGGTAGGTTCTTGCGGACTGAGCGGAGGAGTTCGGCGAAACGATCGTCCAACCTCTGCTTGGTCTCACCGATGTAAATCAGCTGACATCTAGAGCAGCGGATGCAGTAGATGAGGTTGGAGGAGATACAGGTGAACCTCTGACAACTGGAACGACTGCTTGGGTCCTTGAATGGAGTCGAGGGGGGAGGTAAAGGGAGAGGTGTTGCATTTCTTGCGGTTGCAACGGAAAGTGCCCGGGGAGGGGGTGGTACGGGAGGGAAGGGAAGAATTGACAAGGGACAATGATCTTTATGGTGCGTAATGCAAAATTAAGGGGAAGATAATACTGTACTTATGGAAAAACAAAGATGAAGTGTTGAGAATTGGAAAAAAGGGTGTGCTGACACGAGAACTAAAGACCGTCTGAATACATCGAACACTACAGCGGAAGAACAGGCCCTTCGGCCTTCAATGTCTGTGCCGAAAATGATGCCAAGCCCAACTCGTATCTGCATGCACATAATTTTTATCTCACCATTCCCTGCATATCATAGAAACATAGAAAATAGGTGCAGGAGTTGGCCATTCGACCCTTCCAGCCTGCACCGCCATTCAATGTGATCATGGCTGATCATCCAACTCAGTATCCTGTACCTGCCTTCTCTCCATACCC
Organism: Amblyraja radiata; assembly: GCF_010909765.2. Classification (NCBI taxonomy): domain Eukaryota; kingdom Metazoa; phylum Chordata; class Chondrichthyes; order Rajiformes; family Rajidae; genus Amblyraja; species Amblyraja radiata. The sequence goes on from NW_022630093.1 coordinate 107,162, forward strand.
CCTGATCCCTTTAGCCACAAGGGCCACATCTAACTCCCTCTTAAATATAGCCTATGAACTGGCCTCAATTACATTCTGTGGCAGAGAATTCCAGAGATTCACCACTCTCTGTGTGAAAAATGTTTTTCTCATCTCGGTCCTAAAAGATTTCCCCCTTATCCTTAAACTGTGACCCCTTGTTCTGGACTTCCCCAACATCGGGAACAATCTTCCTGCATCTAGCCTGTTGAACCCCTTAAGAATTTTGTACGCTTCTATAAGATCCCCCCTCAATCTTCTAAATTTTAGCGAGTACAAGCCGAGTCTATCCAGTCTTTCTTCATATGAAAGTCCTGACATCCCAGGAATCAGTCTGGTGAGCCTTCTCTGTACTCCCTCTATGGCAACAATGTATTTCCTCAGATTAGGAGACCAAAACTGTACGCAACACTCCAGGTGTTGGCTCACCAAGACCCTGTAAACTGCAGTAGAACCTCCCTGCTCCTATACTCAATGTATCATCAAGGATGCCTGCCACCCTGGCCATTCTATTTTCCCTCTTCTGCCCTCTGGAAGAAGTCACAGAGGCTTGAAAGCCAAGATATCTAAACTTAAGAACTGCTTCTTCTCCACTGGTATTGGACTCCTGAACCAATTAACTCCCTCACACCCAGAGGTGCTGTCAAAGCTTTTAACTCTTGCCCATTCAGTTACTGCACATCATTCGGGATTTGATCCACAACGTCAATTAGCACTACAATTTTTGCTCCTTTCAGCTGTTTTGTGTTTATTATTTATTGATGAATCTATCATGACCAAGCTCCGCAGTTTACTCTAGGACCTTTATGTAAACATTGTACCCGACCATATATTATAATAAACTAATCTAAATCTCAAAAAGTTGCTGAAACAAAGTATATATCTCTTAAGATATGGTTTCAAAGATTAATGCAATTTAAGAGCTGTTGTGGATTCATGAGAAGAAACAAAATTAATTTACTGCTTTGGAACATCAAATAAAGTATTGTGCAAAAAATCCAGAAATGGTTTCCCTGATAACCTATTCATTTTCTCCAAGTAGTTCAACAGAATTACTTGATAGTCTCAATAAAATGTAATTGCAAGCAGCATGCCACAGACAGAAAAACATTATAAATCTGAAATGCACCCCTGCCTTTAAAACAATTTTTTTCAAACTAACATTCTTTACTACATTTTTATTAAAGCATTTGCTTTGCACATAGTCATGAGTATCCCGTGTTGGTTTTATTTTGATGAAATCCATTGTGTAGGAAGGTTCTGGAACAATCAAGGTTAACGAACAAAATGCTAACGTTTTATGCAACCACATTAATGGGAATGATGGAACTGCTTTTGTGATTTCAAAATGTCATTGAAACCCTCAACTTGATAGCCTGGAGCAAAGTGACGTGTAAGTTCCCGCGCTCCCCAGTGTTGCAGTGCTCATTCTGTAGGTGCCGGAGTGTCAAACAAGGGCATCACTTCAGGTTTTGCTTGGGGGGGGGGGGGCAAGCTAGTCTCCCAAGAGGGTCAAACAAGACCCTCCCACACACACTTCCCCAGACCCACACACTTCACACATACACACCCTTACACACCTGAAAATACCCACACTCTGACACATATTCACTCACCCCCACATACCCACATTTCCATTCACTCGCCCACACTGCCTTACACACACACTCACCCATACACTCCCTCAACCACACACACTCACTTACCCACACTCTCCCACACTCCCTCACTCTCTTGCACACTCTCACTCATACACTCCCTCAACCACACACTCTCACTTACCCACACACTGCCTCACACTCACCCACTCTAACCCACACTCCCTTACACTATCTCCCACACTCTCACCCACACTCATTCCCACACTCCCTTACACTGTCTCCCACACTTACACTCACCCACACACTCCCTCACCCACTCATCCCCACACTCCCTTACACTCTCTCCCACACACTTACACTCAGCCACACACTTTCACCCACACTCACCCCCACACACATGCCCCCGCCCACTCACCTCCACACACACACATTCACCCACACTCACACACACACACACTAATCCACACCATCACACTCCACCGGCCACCAGCGGGCCAGAGCCGTCATCTCAGCACCAAGCCCACAACCTCACGATGCAGACAGCCCGGCCTGACTCTCCTCCCCTCCCTCCGACAGGGAACGTCATTAGCAAACATATCTCAAAATCTTTCCCAACTTTTAATAAAATTGTCCATTATAAATGTTGAATAAATGCCGCATTACTGCTTGAATTAATACTTTTATCAGATAAAGTACATTTTCAAGGACTTACAAGGACCTATGATAAATCCATGGACTTTCAGGGCTTTGAAACAGTTACAAATGCCATGACTTTCAAGGACCGTACAACCCCTGCCTTGCCTCACTCATCGCACACAAAGGGTCTCTCTCCGGTGTGTACCCGCTGGTGCTCCCGCAGCCCCCATGCTCTCTTGTCACAGTGGGAGCAGCTGCTAGCCGGCGTGGGTCCGCCGGTGCTGCCGCAACCCCCGCGAGCTGTCAAAGTGCTCACCACAGTACGGGCAGTCGTAGGGCTGGTCACTGGTGTGCATGTGTTGGTGAGGCAGGGCGTGGGAGGCCATGGCAAAGCGCTCTCCACTCACCGGCCTGAGGACGGGATGGTGGCCGGCGTGCACCCGTTGGTGGGACAGCAGCTTGGTGGAGCGGGTGAAGCCCTTGCCGCACTGGGAGCAGGTGTAGGGATGCTCGCCGGTGTGGGTGCGCTGGTGCTTCAGTAGGTTGTTGGAGCGGGTGAAGCCCTTGCCGCAGTGGGTGCAGGTGTAGGGGCGCTCGCCAGTATGGGTGCTCTGGTGCTCCAGCAGGTTGCTGGAGTGGGTGAAGCCCTTGCCGCCCTGGTTGCAGTTGTATGGCCGCTCGCCGGTGTGGGTGCGCTGGTGCACCACCCGGTTGCCGGAGTGGGTGAAGCCCTTGCCGCACTGGGCACAGGTGTAGGGGAGTTCGCCAGTGTGGATGCGCTGGTGCACCAGCAAGTGGCTGGAGCGGGTGAAGCCCTTGCCGCAGTCACTGCAGGTGTAGGGCCGCTCCCCGGTGTGCAGGCGCCTGTGCACCTTCAGGTTGTTGGGCAACTTGAAGCCTTTGCCGCACTCGGAGCAGATGAAGGGCCGCTCACTGCTGTGCACCCGCCGGTGCTCCCGCAGTCCCGACAACTGGGTAAAGTTCTTGCCACAGGTGGAGCAGCCATAGGGCTTCTCGCCCGTGTGCACCCGCCGGAGTTTCTTCAGCTCATTCGCCATTTTGAAGCACTTGCTGCACTCCGAGCAGTCGAAGGGGCGTTCTCCCGTGTGGACCCGCCGGTGGGTCTCCAGCTGGCTCGGGCTCTGGCTTGCCTTGCCACACACGTCGCACTCATAACGCTTCTCCTTGTTGTGCCCCGTCATGTGGTCCTCCATCGAAGCTCAGCCCCTCGAAGCTCAGTCCGCACACCGTGCAGATGGGGGTGGGCTCACCTGCACCCTGGCCGCCCTCAATGGCGGCTCATGTCCCCGTCTCTCCATCCACAGCAATGGCTAAACCCTGCAGGAGGGGAACACAGAGGGTCAACAAGCTGGCAAACAGGACATTACTAGCACATATTGAGTGTGTTTATGGCTGAGGAAACCGTTGAATAATTCTGCGTGGCACATTGGCGCGGCGGTACAGTTGCTGCCTCACCGCCAGAGACCAGGGCTTGATCCTGACTACGGGTGCTGTCTGTGCAGAGTTTGTACGTTCTCCTTTTGACCTGCGTGGGATTTTACTCCGGGTGTTCCGGCTTCCTCCAACATTTCAAAAACGTTCAGGGTTGTAGATGAACCGGCCTCCGCAAAATTGCTGAATTTCCCCTAATGTGCGTGAGATAGTGCTAGTGTACGGGGTGATCGCTGGTCGGCACAGACTCCATGGGCCGAATGACCTGTTGTTTCCGCGCTGCATCTCTAAACAAAACTAAACCAAAGAAGGGTGTCGACCCAAAACGCCACCCATTCCTTCTCTCCACAGATGCTGCCTGACCCGCTGAGTTACTCCAGCACTTTGTGTCTATCTTCTCCACAGATGCTGCCTGACCCGCTGAGTTACTCCAGCACTTTGCCAGAGTCATAGAGTGATACAGTGTTGGAAAGAGGTCCTTCGGCCCAACTTGTACCCGCTCTCCTAGATCCCTTGGCTCCACACATTCCGCAAGGCTCAGAGTTGTACAGGGCCCTAGTGAGATCACACCTGGAGTATTGTGTGCTGGTTTGGTCCCCTAATTTGAGGAAGGACATTCTTGCTATTGAGGGAGAGCAGCGTAGGTTTACAAGGTTAATTCCCGGGATGGCGGGACTGTCATATGCTGAGAGAATGGAGCGGCTGGGCTTGTACGCTGGAGTTTAGAAGCATGAGAGGGAATCTTATTGAAACATATAAGATTGTTAAGGGATTGGATACGCTAGGGGCAGGAAACATGTTCCAGATGTTGGGGGAGTCCAGAATCAGGGGCCAAAGTTTAAGAATAAGGGGTAAGCCATTTAGAACGGAGACGAGGAAACACTTTTTCTCACGGAGAGTTGTGAGTCTGTGGAATTCTCTGCATCAGAGGGGGGTGGAGGCCGGTTCTTTGGATACATTCAAGAGAGAGCTAGATAGGGCTCTTAAAGATAACGGAGTCAAGGGATATGGGGAGAAGGCAGGAACTGATTTGGGATGATCAGCCATGTATTTTTTAAGGAGGCTGAGGTCTTTTAATATCTGCCAACCCCTACTGTGCAGTGTCTACCATTCAGTGGTGGCCAGTGCTCTGTTCTTTGCTGTGGCCTGTTGGGGAGATGGCGCCCGTATAGCGGATAAAAACAGATTGGACAAACTAATCAGGAAGGCCGGCTCAGTGGTCGGGGCTGAGCAACGAACGGTCCAGCAGGTGGCAGAGGCCAGAACTCTAAATAAACTAGGTTCCATAATGACAAACCCCACTCACCCACTCCATGCCCTGAAGGTGATCAAGAGCAGCATCTTCAGCCAGAGGCTGATTGCACCAATGTGCAAAACGGAGAGATACAGGAAGTCCTGTTTACCAGCTGCTATAAGACTTTATAATGAGCATAAATAACTGCACTTTTTTTAAATTAATTGTATATTAACTGGTATTTTAACGTATTTTAACTTGTTATGTATGAAAGCGTGGTGTTATGTTTGTCTTGAAGCTGTCGTGGCACTGTAATTTCCTGAAAAGGATTATTAAAGGAATAATCTAATCTAATCTAATCTGATCACATTGAATGGCGGTGCTGGCTCAAAGGGCTAAATGGCCTACTCCTGCACCTATTGTCTATTGCACCAGCGCCCCGCCACACAGAGTGAAGATCCTGCCCTGGTTTGACTTTCTAAACTGGAACACCCTCCCCACCCCCAAACATTGTGACCTCTTCAGGGCTCTCGCTTAACTTTTTCCCTGTTGCCAGCCGGGCAACCTTGACAGCTTTTTAGGTTGCCAATTGACAGTTCAGGTGGTCATTTAAGATGGCTTGCATGACGCGTACGGTAATGTGCTCCGACAAAGTGCGTAGTTACCAGTGGGAATTATACTCAATGAAACATTCACATATTATTTCTGCTTCAAATAAAGTCACAAACTAAACATTCACCAATCAAGACATGATATATCCCACAATGACATGCAGCAACATTATAAGGCAGTTTCTCAACTCTTTTTACACATTGCAATTAATGTAATTTCTATTATTTCTTTCCACTTCCAAACAAAAATGTGGTTGAATTATTCAACGTATGATCAACCTGTGTCAATAAATCCTGGACCATGGTAACATATATGCGTATATATAGTTGTGAATGTTGCTCATTATATAACTGATATTCCATATTAAGAGCATTAATTTGCCGTTAAAATGAATTCTGTAATAACGTGTCAACGTTAGCAGTGACAATCGAACACTGCGGTTTTAATGTTTCACGTGTTCACAATTTAATTAATCCATCTTTATGGATTAAAACAAATTATAACAATGGGAAATAAAATGTATTTTATTGCATTTCGTTATCAAACATAGTCAATGTTCACTCTGAAGACATTTCCAGGACAATAGGGTCAGGGAGGGGGGTGTGTGTGAATCAGTGCGGGGTGGATAGGTGGCAGGGGGGGGGTGGGTTAGAAGGCAGTCGGTGCAGAATGGATGCATTGAGGCAGGTGAATTAGTACGTTGATTGGAGTAGGAAAAATTGTGAGGGGGGAGCACGGGGGAAGTCAGTGATATGGAATGGGGGGGGGGTTCAGTACGGGGTGGATGGGGTAGCCAAAAGTGCTGGAGAAACCTAGCGGGTGAGGCAGCATCTATGGAGCAAAGGAATTAGGCAACGTTTCGGGTCGAGACCCTTCTTCAGACTGTTCCCCCCATTCTTCTTGAATGGGAGGATCAGTACAGGATGGATGGGGGGGGTGGAGATCTGCGCAGGATGAATGGGGGGGGGGTCAGTACAGTGTCGATCGGAGGGTCTGTGCAGAATGAATGGGATTAACTGCAGGATGAATGAGGGGAAGGTGCAGGGTAAATGGAGGGTGGGTCAGTACGGGATGAATGTGTGGATTAGTACAGGATGGATGGGGGATCAGTACAGAATGAATGGAGAAATGCAGGATGGATGGGAATGGGGTAAGTTCAGGGTGAATTGGAGAACCACTGCAGGATGGATGGGGGGGGGGGTGGCAGGATAATCAATGCGAGGTGGATAGGATGATCAGCGCAGGATGAATAGATTGGGGGGGGGAGATGGGGAGAGGAGCACAGGGGATGTCAGAGGACTGAATGGAAGCGGGAATGGGGATCAGTGCGGGATGTAGAGGAGGGGTCCCATGATAAGGGGAGTGAGGTGGATCGGGCATACAAGAGAGAGAGTGAGAAGGGGGGAGAGGTGGGGAGGAAGGAGGGTCAGCGCTCCTCGGACAACATCGCCCCGCTGCCTTGGCCGTTGGGAACGTCTCGCTAGCGGTGCTTTAAAAAAAACCCTCCCGCCCACTGAGGCCTCCCCCTCCCTCCCTCCTCCTGGTCTCGGCGTGCGGGAGGTTTTTTTTAAAGCGCCGCTCGCGGATTTGCAAGCAGCGGCCCTTATCAGGGCGGGCAGGGTGCGGGGGGAGGAGGAGATGAAGCCGTTGCTCGGGGCCCGTCATTCGCTGCGACCCTTCGTCACCCCGCACTCAGTATCTTTCCCACGCAATACAATCGCCACCGCCGACACAAAACATCGTGTTTCCTTTCTCCAAAGATGCTGCCTGACCCGCGGAGTTACTCCAGTTTATTTTGTCTATCTTCGGTGCAAACCAGTATCTGGTTGCCAAGCGGGGCAAAATGACTCGGTGTTTAGGTTGCCCGGCGGCACTTTGGGTGGTCAGTGGCACCCGGGCAACCGTTAATTTCGAGATCTGCCCTATAACAAGAGGGGTTGAGTATAGGGAGGTTGCACGGCAGGCGGGTCATGACCCATGACCCGTACTGTTGCTACGCTACGCCAAATGGAGTACACACGATGAAATGCAGGTAAGCACTGACCATTGTTCCAAGGGTAGCAGGACCTTAAAACCCGCCGAAATTGTCAATTTTGCGCTATAATAATTATGGAAATGGGGATAAGCGTGAGAGACATTTAGCCTCCTTCAGAATTCCAAAAGTGAGGAGAAATGACGGTATATTTCTTCAACAGTAAGGCGTTATTTAGTTTTTTTCTTGATTCCTTTGGCACCTTAAAAGTTTCAGGTGATAAATCTGGCTGTAGAGTGGGTTTTTACATACAAAAAGCAAACGCCTCTGAAGCAAAATTTACAGCCAGATTTATCACTTCTGAGACGTTTTAGATACCAAAGAAATCACGAAAAAGTACAAATAATGCCTTACAGATGAAATGCAGTGAGCAAACGCGATAATTCCCAATATTTTCAATTTCGATATCTGTACGGCCAATGTTCGCCAAGCCCTTTAGCTGTTGTTGTCCCTTGAGCTGTCGCTTCTCTTTACCTTCATTTCGCTTCACTTCTAGAATTCTGAAGTTGGGTACATGTCTCTCACACTTACCCCGACTTCCACAATTTTGGCGTTTTTTAACAGGTTAGAAAGTAAGCGTTTCGTGTATTAACAACATATACCGGAAGCTGCCTTGTCCTCCAGATGGATTGACCGGTTCCGTGCGTCAAGCCCTATGACCCAGTGACCTTACATGCAACCCCCCTATAACAAGAGGAGTTGAGTCTAGGAGTGAAGAGATCCTTCTGCAGCTGTACAGGGCCCTGGTGAGGCCACACCTGGAGAACTGGGCGCAGTTGTGGACATTGTTGAGGAATTCTGGGAGATCTCTGACCATAAACAACAACTAAGTAAGACTACAGTTCCCAGGGTGCATTGCGAGGAGAAGGGGCCAATGGGAGGCCGACCCACACTTGCGTGACGTCACCCGTGGGCGCTGGGCGACCAATCGGACCTGGCGGTGACGTAACCGGCAACCAATGGGCGGAGGACGACGCGATTACGTCACGACCCAGGGCCCTAGTAACCAAGATGGCGGCGGCAACGGCGACGGCGGTTGTGACGAAGAAGAATAATAAGAAGGAGGAGGAGGAAGGGCAGCGGCGGCTCCTCCACGCGCTGGTCCCGCCCTCTCGCTCTACACTCACCGGGTGGAGGCGGCCGCACGTGAACTGAGCGGCTCCGTCAGCGGCTCCAAGGTCTTCGCCGCCATTGTTGTTCGTCCGCTCCCTCCCTCCCTCCACTTCCGGCCGCCTCGTCTCGCCCCCATCCACTTCCGGTCGCCCCCTGATTGGAGACAACGAACGTCAATCAATCAGCCCCGCCCCGCGCTCCGTGATTGGATCAGAATGACGTCAGTCCAACTGGTTCGCCCCTGATTGGATGAGGACGCCCGTCACCGCCTCCCCTCTGTTGCCTGATTGGAGGCGAGAGACGTCAGTCACCCGCTGGTCCAGGTCCCGCCCCCTTCCTCCTCCCCCATTGGATGATGAACAATGAGGAGCAACAGCGTCGTCACCGGCACCTCCCCCTCTATCCCCGCCCCTCACACACACACTGTATACACACACTGTATACACACACTGTATATACACACACACACTGTATACACACACACACTGTATACACACACACACTGTATACACACACACACTGTATACACACACACACTGTATATACACACACACTGTATACACACACTGTATACACACACACACTGTATACACACACTGTATACACACACACACTGTATACACACACACACTGTATACACACACACACTGTATACACACACACACTGTATACACACACACACTATACACACACACACTGTATATACACACACACACTGTATATACACACACACACACACACACACTGTATACACACACACACTGTATATACACACACACACTGTATATACACACACACACTGTATATACACACACACACACTGTATATACACACACACACACTATACACACACACACACTGTATACACACACCCACTGTATACACACACAGACACACACTGTATATACACACACACACTGTATATACACACACACACACACACTGTATACACACACACACTATACACACACACACTGTATATACACACACACACACTGTATATACACACACACACACTGTATATACACACACACACACACTGTATATACACACACACACAGTATATATACACACACACACTGTATATACACACACACTGTATACACACACACACAGTATACACACACACACACACTGTATATACACACACACACTGTATACACACACACTGTATACACACACACTATATATACACACACACACTATATACACACACACCCTGTATACACACAGTCTCCGTCCAGACACACCCTGTATACACACACACCACACACACACCGTCTCTGTCCATACACCCCCCCCCCTCCACACACCCTCTCTCTTCTCCCCTCTCTTTCTCTGCCCCCTTTCTCTTTCTGTATGTCACTGTATGTCTTAGTCACTTGCGGGCGGAGCATCGGGGCAAATTCCTTGTATGTGAATACTTGGACTACAAACTTATTCATTCATTCTCCCCCCTCATACACACCCTTCCCCTATCATACACACACTGTCTCTGTCGCAAACACTACCTCTACCCCCCTCCCATTCACTCCCATACACACCACTCTCTGTTGCATACACCCCATCTCTCCTCCCATCTCTCCCTGCCCTCAGAGGCACCACTTCCCCTCATACACACCACTCCCCCCTTCATACACACCACTCCCCCCCCAATACACACCACTCCCCCCCAATACACAGCACTCCCACCTTCATACACACCACTCCCCCCCATACACACCACTCCCACCCCTCATACACTCCACTCCCCCCCGTACACACCACTCCCACCCCTCATACACACCACTCCCCCTTCATACACACCACTCCCACCCCTCATACACACCACTCCCCCTTCATACACATCACTCCCACCCCCTCATACACACCACTCCCCCCATACACACCACTCCCCCCCATACATACCACTCCCACCCCTCATACACACCACTCCCCCTTCATACACACCACTCCCCCCTTATACACACCACAACCACCCCCCCCATACACATCACTAACCCCCTCATACACCCTCTATTTCCCCCCCCGATACGCACCACTCCCCCCCCTCATACACACCACTCCCCCCTCATAACACCCCTCCCACCTCACAACCCCCCCCCCACACACACCCCTCTCTCCGCCCCTTATACACACCACTCCCCCCATACACAACTCCTCTCCCCCCCATACACAACCCCTCTCGCCCCTCACAACCCCCCCTCATATACACCCTCCCCATCATACACACACTGGCTCTGTCACAAACACACCCTCTCCCCCCCACTCACTCCCATACACACCACTCTCTGTTGCATGCACCCTTATCTCCTCCCATCTCTCCCCCCCCTAATATACACCCCTCCCCCTTCATACACACCACACCCCCCCTCATGCACACCACACCCCCCTCATACAAACCCCTCCCCCTCATACACACAACTCCCCCCTCATACAAACCCCACCCCCTCATACACACCACTTCCCCCCCATACACACACTCTGTCGCAAACACACCCTGTCTCATACACCCCCTCTCTACTCTCCCTTTCCCTCTCCTCCCCCTCTATCTCTTTTTTTCTATTTCTATTTCTGTCTGTCTCTTGCGGGTGGAGAATCAATGCAAATTCCATGTATATGAATATTTGGCCAATAAACTTCATTCTCCCACCTCTCTTCCGGGCACTAACTCCCCCCTCCCTCTCTCTCCTCCCTCGCTCTCCCCCTCTCTGTCCCCCCTCACTCTCTCCCCTTCTCTCTGTCCCCCTTTCTCTCCCCATATCTCGCTACCCTCTCTGTCTCTCGCTCACTCCCCGTCTCTCACCCGCCTCTCTCTCTCTCTCTGCCTCTCTCTCTCTCTATCTATCTCCCCTCTTTCCTCTCTCTCCCCCTTTTTCTCCCCTGTCTTTCTCCACCCCCTCTCACTCTCTCCCCGTCTCTCTCTCTCCCCCTCTCTGTCTCCGTCTCCCTCTCTCTCTGTCTCTCACTCTGTCTCTCACTCCCTCTCCCCTCCCTCTCCCCTCTCTCTCTCCCCTATCTCTCCCTCTCCCCTCACTCTCTGCCCCTCTCTCTATCCCCTTCTCTCTCCCTTGAGTATAGGAGCAGGGAGGTTCTACTGCAGTTGTACAGGGCCTTGGTGAGACCACACCTGGAGTATTGCATACAGTTTAGGTTTCCTAATCTGAGGAAAGACATTCTTGCCATAGAGGGAGTACAGAGGAGGTTCACCAGACTGATTCCTATGATGTCAGGACTTTCAAATGTAGAAAGACTGGAGTGACTTGGCTTGTACTCGCTAGAATTTAGAAGATTGAGGTAGATTTAGAAGATTGAGGAAGATTTAAAAGATAGAAACATAGAAACATAGAAAGTAGGTGCGAGAGTAGACCACCAGGTCCGTCGAGCCCGCACCGCCATTCGCTCATGGCTGAACACTAAACAGACACACTTACCCACAAACAGTAGACACAAGACACAGAACACAAGACACTACCCTCCCCTTTATACCGCTATCACCCCTCTCCACCCCAAAAACCTCGTGATCTCCTGGGGGAGGCAAAAAACCGGATAAAAACCCAGGTCCAATTCGGGAAAAAAATCCGGGAAATTCCTCTCCGACCCCAATCTAGGCGATCGACACTTGTCCAGGAGATCACTCAGGTCTTACTATACTAACCATACCTAGGTCCATATCCCTGCCCTCTCCCCGTAGCCCCTTATCCCCTTGGCAGCTAAAAAACCATCTATTTTAGTCTTAAATATATTTAAAGTTTCTGCTTCCACTGCTCCCTGGGGCAGTGAATTCCATAAATTAACCACCCTCTGGGTGAAGAAGTTCTTCCTCATCTCAGTTTTAAAAGAGCCCCCCCTTATTCTGCAACTATGTCCCCTAGTTCTAGTTTCCCCGATCATTGGGAACATCCTCGGTGCATCCACCCGATCAAGGCCCCTCACGATCTTATATGTTTCAATGAGATCGCCTCTCATTCTTCTAAACTCCAAAGAGTAGAGTTCCAGCCTACTTAACCTTTCCTCATATGTCAATCCCCTCATTGCAGGAATTAATCTTGTAAACCTTCGCTGCACTGCCTCCAGGGCTAGTACATCCTTTCTTAAGTATGGACCCCAGAACTGTACACAGTATTCCAAATGTGGTCTCACTAATACTGTGTACAGCTGCAGCAAGACCTCCGTGTTTTTATACTCAATCCCCCTAGCAATAAAGGCCAAAACTCCATTGGCCTTCCTGATTGCTTGCTGCACCTGCATACTAACTTTTAGTGATTCATGTACTAATACCCCTAGATCCCTTTGCGTTGCATTACAACGCAGCTCCTCCTCATTTAGAAAATAACTTGCCCTATCATTTTTTTTCCCAAAGTGAATGACTTCACATTTATTAGTATTAAACTTCATCTGCCAAGTTGTTGCCCACTCACCTAGCTTATCTATATCCTTTTGCAGACTCTTCCTATCCTCCTCATCCCCTACTTTTCCTCCCATTTTTGTATCGTCCGCAAATTTTGATATATTACACTTGGTTCCCTCCTCCAAATTATTTATATAAATTGTGAACAACTGGGGTCCCAGCACCGACCCTTGCGGAACCCCGCTAGTTACCGGTTGCCATCCCGAGTATGAACCATTTATCCCCACTCTCTGCTTCCTATTTGTTAGCCAATCCTCTACCCATGCTAATATATTACCCCCAATTCCATAATTTTTTATTTTTAGCAATAGTCTCTTATGTGGCACCTTGTCAAAAGCCTTTTGGAAGTCCAAGTATACCACATCCACCGGTTCCCCTTTATCCACCCGGGTTGTTACTTCCTCAAAGAATTCGAGCAAATTCGTTAAACAGGACTTCCCCTTCACAAAACCATGCTGGTTCTGTCCGATGAAGTCATGTTTATCCAAGTGCCCCGTTAGTGATTCTTTAATAATTGTCTCTAACATTTTACCCACCACCGATGTTAGACTAACCGGTCTATAGTTACCCGCTTTCTGTTTACTTCCTTTTTTAAATATAGGTGTTACATTGGCCATTTTCCAATCCACTGGGACCGTTCCTGCCTCCAGGGAGTTTTGGAAAATTATCACCAATGCATCCACAATCCCCACCGCTATCTCCCTCAAGACCCTTGGATGTAATCCATCAGGCCCAGGGGATTTATCCTCCTTCAGTCTCATTAATTTCCCTAATACCACCTCCTTGGTGATCTTAATAGTATTTAGCTCCTCCATTCCTACCGCCCCCTGTTTATCCAACGTTGGAATATTTTTTGTGTCTTCTATGGTGAAGACTGATACAAAATACTCGTTTAATGCCTTTGCCATTTCCATGTTCCCCACCAACAACTCTCCAGTCTCACCCTCCAATGGACCAACGTTCACCTTAGCCACCCTTTTTCTTTTTATATAGCTATAAAAACTCTTACTATTAGTTTTTATGTTGTTTGCTAAATTCCTTTCATAGTCTATTTTCCCCGTCTTAATTAATCTCTTAGTTATTTTTTGCTGACCTTTAAATGCTTCCCAATCCTCTACCCTCCCACTATCTCTGGCTACCTTATATGCCCTTGCCTTCAGCCGAATACTATCCTTTATAGTTTTACTGAGCCATGGCTGACTGTTCTTACCCTTACCCCTTTTTTTCTTCATAGGAATACATTTTTCTTGAAGGTTATACAGTAGACCCTTAAACGTACACCACTGCTCATGTACCGTCTTATTCTTGAGTCTGCTATCCCAGTCAACTTTGATCAGCTCAGTCCTCATACCTTCATAATCCCCCTTATTTAGACTAAGCACCCTAGCCTGAGTTTCAACCTGCTCCCCTTCTATTTGAATATGGAATTCGACCATATTGTGGTCACTTGTTCCCAACGAGTCCCTAACTATGACATTTTTAATTAATCCTGCTTCATTACACAGGACCAGATCCAAGATTGCCTCCCCCCTTGTCGGTTCTGTGACATACTGTTCTAGGAACCCGTCTCTAATACATTCTATAAATTCTTCCTCTAGTCTACCCTGCCCAGTTTGGTTTGCCCAATTAATATGAAAATTGAAGTCCCCCATGATTACAGCAGTTCCCTTTTTACATGCGTCAACTATTTGCAGATTTATGTTCTGACTAACAGCGTCACAGCTATTTGGAGGTCTATAAATTACACCCACTAGTGTTTTTTTCCCCTTGTTATTCTCTATCTGTACCCAAGCTGTTTCACTATCCTGATCCTTCAACGCAATATCCTTCCTCTCTATTGCCGTTATTCCCTCCCTTATTAAAAGGGCCACCCCTCCTCCCTTTCTTTCCTGTCTATCTTTCCTAATTGTCGAGTACCCCTCTATATTTAACTCCCAGTCCTGATCCCCTTGCAGCCATGTCTCCGTAATGGCCACGATATCATAACTATATATACTTAATTGCACCGTTAATTCATTTATCTTATTACGAATACTCCGTGCATTTAGATAAAGCACTTTCAGATGATTTTTACTACCCTTCCTTTCCGTTTTTGCCCCTTTTACATCTAGAGCTTTATCTTCACCCATTATGTCTCCTGTCACATTTTGACTTTCCGCTTCCCCACTGATACCCTGCTCTATTTCCTCTACCCCTGCCGTTATTACCCCCCTTGATACCTCCCCCCCGCTACTTAGTTTAAAGACCTCTCTACTGCCCTAGTTATATGATTTGCCAGGACCCCAGTCCCAGCACCGTTCAGGTGAAGTCCGTCCTTACAGAACAGATCCCCCCTGTCCCAGTACTGGTGCCAGTGGCCCAAGAAACCAAACCCATTATTCCCACACCAGTCTTTGAGCCACGCATTCAGCTTTTTAATTTTACGTACCCTCGCCGATTTGGCCCGTGGCTCAGGTAGCAATCCGGAGATCAGTACCCTCGAGGTTCTGCTTTTTAATTTATTCCCTAACTGCTCAAACTCCTTCAGCAGATCCTCCTTCCTCGTCCTTCCTATGTCATTGGTCCCCACATGGACCACGACCACTGGATCCTCCCCCTCCCACTGCAAATTTCTCTCCAGCATCGCATAGATATCCTTAACCCTAGCACCGGGTAGGCAACACAGCCTTCGGGACATGTTCTGCTGGCCGCAGAGAACCTTATCTACCCCCCGAATAATACTATCCCCTATCACTACGGCATTTCTTCTAACTCCCCCCTCTTGAATGGCCCCCTGATCCACGGTGCTGCAGCCAGGTTGCTCATCCCTCCCACAGCCCCTGATCCCGTCCTTACATTGAGTAAGAGCCTCGGTCATGCTCGTCAGGGACAAGGGCTGTGGCTCCTGCCGCATCTCCTCCTGGTTCCCCCTACCTGCCTCGCTTATGGCCACACCTTCCTTTCCTTGCTCACTGCCTACTGAATTAGTTAAACTGGTCGGTGTGACCATCCCCTGGCACAAAACATCCAGGTAATACTCCCCCTCCCTGATGTACCGCAGCGTATGAAGTTGGGTCTCCAGCTCATCAATGCGGAGCTGGAGTTCCTCTAGCCTCAAACACTTACTGCAGCTGTAGGGATCTTCTACATCAATGGTGTCGACAAATTCCCACATCTCGCAGTATTGGCACATCTCCTGACCGCCCATCTTATATAATAATTAACTGGTCCTATTTAAGAATCCCCTACTGTATTGATACACCCCTTATTTATATAATCCTACCTCCTATAAATGGGAAAGTACTCACCCCAGCCGTAAATTACCTACTGGTTTGGCTGTCTAGTGGTAATTCCGTCCGCTCTTCCTGTCTGGTCCACTGCTCCCTTGCAGTGCGTGGCAAACCTCTTTGCCTCTGTTTTATATCTACAGTGCGTGGCAAACCTCTTTGCCAACCTCTTTGCCTCTGTTTTATATCTACAGTGCGTGGCAAACCTCTTTGCCAACCTCTTTGCCTCTGTTTTATATCTACAGTGCGTGGCAAACCTCTTTGCCTCTGTTAGTCTCTGTTAGTCTCTCGAGTCTCTCGAGCCGCGGCTCCGACCGTCCTCCCTCGGCGACGGAGATCTTAAAGAAACTTACAAAATTCTTAAGGGTTTGGACAGGCTAGATGCAGGAAGATTGTTCCTGATGTTGGGGAAGTCCAGAACAAGGGGTCACAGTTTATGGATAAAAGGAAGTATTTTAGGACCGAGATAAGAAAAACATTTTTCACACAGACAGTGGTGAATCTGTGGAATTCTCTGGCACAGAAGGTAATTGAGGCCAGTTCATTGGCTATATTTAAGAATGAGTTAGATGTGGCCCTTGTGGCTAAAGGGATCAGGGGGTATGGAGAGAAGGCAGGTACAGGATACTGAAGAAGGGTTTCGGCCCGAAACGTCGCCTATTTCCTTCGCTCCATAGATGCTGCTGCACCCGCTGAGTTTCCCCAGCAATTTTGTGTACCTTCGATATTCCAGCATCTGCAGTTCCCTTTTGAACACAGGATACTGAGTTGGATGATCAGCCTTGATCATATTGAATGGACGTGCAGTCTCGAAGGGCCGAATGGCCTCTACTCCTGCACCTATATTCTATGTTTCACCCTCTCTCTCCCTCTCTCTCTCTACCTCCTCTCTGCCCCTCTCTCTATCAATCTCTCTCCCTCCCCCACAC
>NW_022630093.1:124960-146082 GCF_010909765.2 Amblyraja radiata
CCCCCATTCCATATCACTGACTTCCCCCGTGCTCCCCCCTCACAATTTTTCCTACTCCAATCAACGTACTAATTCACCTGCCTCAATGCATCCATTCTGCACCGACTGCCTTATAACCCCCCCCCCCCCCCGCCACCTATCCACCCCGCACTGAATCACACACACCCCCCTCCCTGACCCTATTGTCCTGGAAATGTCTTCAGAGTGAACATTGACTATGTTTGATAACGAAATGCAATAAAATACATTTTATTTCCCATTGTTATAATTTGTTTTAATCCATAAAGATGGATTAATTAAATTGTGAACACGTGAAACATTAAAACCGCAGTGTTCGATTGTCACTGCTAACGTTGACACGTTATTACAGAATTCATTTTAACGGCAAATTAATGCTCTTAATATGGAATATCAGTTATATAATGAGCAACATTCACAACTATATATACGCATATATGTTACCATGGTCCAGGATTTATTGACACAGGTTGATCATACGCTGAATAATTCAACCACATTTTTGTTTGGAAGTGGAAAGAAATAATAGAAATTACATTAATTGCAATGTGTAAAAAGAGTTGAG
Organism: Amblyraja radiata; assembly: GCF_010909765.2. Classification (NCBI taxonomy): domain Eukaryota; kingdom Metazoa; phylum Chordata; class Chondrichthyes; order Rajiformes; family Rajidae; genus Amblyraja; species Amblyraja radiata. The sequence goes on from NW_022630093.1 coordinate 125,544, forward strand.
AAACTGCCTTATAATGTTGCTGCATGTCATTGTGGGATATATCATGTCTTGATTGGTGAATGTTTAGTTTGCGACTTTATTTGAAGCAGAAATAATATGTGAATGTTTCATTGAGTATAATTCCGACTGGTAACTACGCACTTTGTCGGAGCACATTACCGTACGCGTCATGCAAGCCATCTTAAATGACCACCTGAACTGTCAATTGGCAACCTAAAAAGCTGTCAAGGTTGCCCGGCTGGCAACAGGGAAAAAGTTAAGTGAGAGCCCTGAAGAGGTCACATTGTTTGCGGGTGGGGAGGGTGTTGCCGTTTAGAAAGTCAAACCAGGGCAGGATCTTCACTGTGTATGGCGGGGCGCTGGTGCAATAGACAATAGGTGCAGGAGTAGGCCATTTAGCCCTTTGAGCCAGCACCGCCATTCAATGTGATCATGGCTGATCATCCCAAATCAGTTCCTGCCTTCTCCCCATATCCCTTGACTCCGTTATCTTTAAGAGCCCTATCTAGCTCTCTCTTGAATGTATCCAGAGAACTGGCCTCCACCCCCCTCTGATGCAGAGAATTCCACAGACTCACAACTCTCCGTGAGAAAAAGTGTTTCCTCGTCTCCGTCCTAAATGGCTTACCCCTTATTCTTAAACTTTGGCCCCTGGTTCTGGACTCCCCCAACATCGGGAATATGTTTCCTGCCCCTAGCTTATCCAATCCCTTAACAATCTTATATATTTCAATAAGATACCCTCTCATCCTTCTAAACTCCAGCGTACAAGCCCAGCCGCTCCATTGTCTCAGCATATGACTGTCCCGCCATCCCGGGAATTAACCTTGTAAACCTAAGCTGCTCTCCCTCAATAGCAAGAATGTCCTTTCTCAAATTAGGGGACCAAAACAGCACACAGTACTCCAGGTGTGGTCTCACTAGGGCCCTGTACAATTCTGAGCCTTGCGGAATGTGTGGAGCCGAGGGATCTAGGAGTGCGGGTACGAGTTGGGCCGAAGGACCTCTTTCCAACGCTGTATCACTCTATGACTCTCTGACAAAGTGCTAGAGCAACTCAGCGGGTCAGGCAGCATCTGTGGAGAAGATAGACACAAAGTGCTGGAGTAACGCAGCGGGTCAGGCAGCATCTGGAGAGAATGGGTGGCGTTTTGGGTCGACACCCTTCTTTGGTTTAGTTTAGTTTAGAGATGCAGCGCGGAAACAACAGGTCTTTCGGCCCAGAGTCCGTGCCGACCAGCGATCACCCCTGTACACTAGCACTATTCAGCACATTAGGGGAAATTCAGCAATTTTGCGGAGGCCGGTTAATCTACAACCCTGAACGTTCTTGAAATGTGGGGAATTACCGGAACACCCGGAGTAAAATCCACGCAGTGTCAAAAGGAGGAAAGTACAAACTAGGCACAGACAGCACCCGTAGTCAGGATCAAGCCCTGGTCTCTGGCGGTGAGGCAGCAACTGTACCGCCGCGCCAATGTGCCACGCAGAAATTATTCACACGGTTTCCTCAGCCATAAACACACTCAATATGTGCTAGTAATGTCTGTTGCCAGCTTGTTGACCTCTGTGTTCCCCTCCTGCAGGGTTTAGATCCATTGCTGTGGATGGAGAGACGGGGTACATGAGCCGCCATTGAGGGCGGACCAGGGTGCAGGTGAGCCCCCCCCCCCCCCCCCCCCCCCCCCCATCTGCTCGGTGTGCGGACTGAGCTTCGAGGGGCTGAGCTTCGATGGAGGACCACATGACGGGGCACAACAAGGAGAAGCGTTATGAGTGCGACGTGTGTGGCAAGGCAAGCCAGAGCCCGAGCCAGCTGGAGACCCACCGGCGGGTCCACACGGGAGAACGCCCCTTCGACTGCTCGGAGTGCAGCAAGTGCTTCAAAACGGCGAATGAGCTGAAGAAACACCGGCGGGTGCACACGGGCGAGAAGCCCTATGGCTGCTCCACCTGTGGCAAGAACTTTACCCAGTTGTCGGGACTGCGGGAGCACCGGCGGGTGCACAGCAGTGAGCGGCCCTTCATCTGCTCCGAGTGCGGCAAAGGCTTCAAGTTGCCCAACAACCTGAAGGTGCACAGGCGCCTGCACACCGGGGAGCGGCCCTACACCTGCAGTGACTGCGGCAAGGGCTTCACCCGCTCCAGCCACTTGCTGGTGCACCAGCGCATCCACACTGGCGAACTCCCCTACACCTGTGCCCAGTGCGGCAAGGGCTTCACCCACTCCGGCAACCTGCTGGTGCACCAGCGCACCCACACCGGCGAGCGGCCATACAACTGCAACCAGGGCGGCAAGGGCATCACCCACTCCAGCAACCTGCTGGAGCACCAGAGCACCCATACTGCGAGCGCCCCTACACCTGCACCCACTGCGGCAAGGGCTTTCATCCGCTCCAACAACCTACTGAAGCACCAGCGCACCCACACCGGCGAGCGTCCCTACACCTGCTCCCAGTGCGGCAAGGGCTTTCACCCGCTCCACCAAGCTGCTGTCCCACCAGCGGGTGCACGCCGGCCACCATCCCCGTCCTCAGGCCGGTGAGTGGAGAGCGCTTTGCCATGGCCTCCCACGCCCTGCCTCACCAACACATGCACACCAGTGACCAGCCCTACGACTGCCCGTACTGTGGTGAGCAGTTTGACAGCTCGCGGGGGTTGCGGCAGCACCGGCGGACCCACGCCGGCGAGCAGCTGGCTCCCACTGTGACAAGAGAGCATGGGGGCTGCGGGAGCACCAGCGGGTACACACCGGAGAGAGACCCTTTGTGTGCGATGAGTGTGGCAAGGCAGGGGCATGTACGGTCCTTGAAAGTCCTGAATTTGAAACTGTTTCAAAGCCCTGAAAGTCCATGGATTTATCATAGGTCCTTGTAAGTCCTTGAAAATGTACTTTATCTGATGAAAAGTATTAATTCAAGCAGTAATGCGGCGTTTATTCAACATTTATAATGGACAATTTTATTAAAAGTCGGGAAAGATTGTTAGATATGTTTGCTAATGACGTTCCCTGTCGGAGGGAGGGGAGGAGAGTCAGACCAGGCTGTCTGCATCGTGAGGTTGTGGGCCTGGTGCTGAGATGACGGCTCTGGCCCGCTGGTGGCCGGTGGAGTGTGATGTGTGGATTAGTGTGTGTGTGTGTATGTGGGTGTGTTGTGCGGGAGTGTGTGTGGGTGAATGCGTGTGTGTGGAGGTGAGTGTGGGGGTGAGTGTATGTGGGTGACTGTGTGTGAGGGTGTGTGGCTGAGTGTAAGTGTGTGGGAGAGAGTGTAAGGGAGTGTGGGGATGAGTGTGGGTGAGGGAGTGTGTGGGTGAGTGTAAGTGTGGGAGAGAGTGTAAGGGAGTGTGGGTGAGTGTGTGGGAGAGAGTGTAAGGGAGTGTGGGTGAGAGTGTGGGAGATAGTGTAAGGGAGTGTGGGTTAGAGTGGGTGAGTGTGAGGCAGTGTGTGGGTAAGTGAGAGTGTGTGGTTGAGGGAGTGTATGGGTGAGAGTGTGCAAGAGAGTGAGGGAGTGTGGGTAAGTGAGTGTGTGTGGTTGAGGGAGTGTATGGGTGAGTGTGTGTGTAAGGCAGTGTGGGTGAGGGAATGTGTGTTTGGGTGAGGGTGTGATTGTGTGTGTGGGCGAGTGAATGGAAGTGTGGGTATGTGGGGGTGAGTGAATATGTGTCAGAGTGTGTGGGTATTTTCAGGTGTGTAAGGGTGTGTATGTGTGAAGTGTGTGGGTCTGGGGAAGTGTGTGTGGGAGGGTCTTGTTTGACCCTCTTGGGAGACTAGCTTGCCCCCCCCCCCAAGCAAAACCTGAAGTGATGCCCGTTTGACACTCCGGCACCTACAGAATGAGCACTGCAACACTGGGGAGCGCGGGAACTTACACGTCACTTTGCTCCAGGCTATCAAGTTGAGGGTTTCAATTACATTTTGAAATCACAAAAGCAGTCCATCATTCCCATTAATGTGGTTGCATAAACGTTAGCATTTTGTTCGTTAACCTTGATTGGTGGCTACAAGTCATCTTTTGAATTTCTTCCATTTGTTTTACTTAAGTTCTTTTGTGAGTTCATTAAATTTATAAAACTGACATTTCTTTATGTTTTTCTACGGCCAGCAAAAATGTGCCAAATATATAATGTGGCCCTCATGGTGAAAAGTTTGGAGGCCCCTGTTGTAAGGTATAATTTAACAAAATTACAGTATAAATTACGGGTAAACATGCATGCAAATGGTGTCATATCAAGGTATAATTATCAACAATGTCATGTGTAAAGGATACGTCTCTCTAACTAGAGTAAACAAGCGAGGAACAGCTATCATGTTACAAGTAGGTGTAGGTGTAATATATATATTTTCAATATGACAAGTGTAAACAAGCAAGGAGTTGGTGTCAATTTAAGGTATGATTATCACACATTTTCTGTGTAAATTAAGAAGTGACAAGCAAGTAAAATATGTTAGTTTAAGGTACAATAAATTACAGTATAGATTTAGGGTAAATGGGCAAGAAAATGGTGTAATTTCTAGGTGCAATTACCAACATTTTCTGGACCCCAATCTCACTTCCCATTTTCCAGTTATTTTCCTGTCTCACGCCTGATGACTGGAGGTCAGTGCGACAGGCCTGTAGTCTTTAACACCAGCAATCCTTGTCTTTTTGGGTACAGGGACAATAGTGGAGACATTAAAGCAGGCAGGGACAGTACAGGTTTGCAGGGACTGGTTGAAAATCAAAGTTTTCCATTATCATAGTTTCACATTGACCAACTAAGAGATGAGAAAATGGACCATCAGCGCTCTGTTGAAGAATATAGATAAATTAACCATCTTGTGTGTCATTAATTATTATGTAGTTTAGTCTCATTCTGTGCAACATGGACTAATGGATTGACTGATCACCTTCACAGATTTCCCTGAATATTAGTGCCTGTATATGAGAGAACACAAGTACATAACAGAAAACACGGTCTCAATTCCAAATTCCAATGGACATTTGGCAATTTTTCAAGCTATATCAATGGTTCATAACTTTGAAGGAACTTTGAGTTGAAAGTTGAATTTTCTGCTGTGTTCTTTGTACCAGGGGTGTGCAAAACATGGTTTTCAATCAAATCTTACCTGGTGAGCAGCCAACTTGCTGTTATTTGGTACAGATTCAAATCATCCAATACCAAGCAATTTATGTACAAGTCTGCGATAAACCATCAATGATTACTGAATTTTGGTTCTTGGAAATGGGATTTTTGGACCTTGAAAGTCCTTGAATTTATAGCTGTTCCAAGTATACGAACCCTGGTATGAGAAATGTATCAGAATCACACTTTATTTGCCAAGTACGTTTTGCAACATACGAGGAGTGTTATTGGCCAGGTCAGTCATACAATTAAAAGTAACAGATCACCCATAAACACATTTTACTATGAACATCCACCACAGTGACTCCTGCACATTCCTCACTGTGATGGAAGGCAAAATAAAGTTCAATCCTTCCCTTTGTTCTTCCTCGTTCGTGGGCCTCGAGCCTCAGTTGACGGGACGATCTTGACTCCCGCTGCCAGCGGCCTTTGGTCCCTCCGTGCCGAGGCGATCAAGCTCCCACATCGGGGGGATGTCAGCTTCCCCGCGTCGGGCGATCGAACCTCGCGTCTGGGTTGGTCGAACCTTCCACGACGTTGGAGCTCACGACTAGCCTCTCCCGAGACTGCGAGCTGTTGATGGTAAGTCCGCGGTGGGAGCGATCAATCCCAGGCAAGGGATCCGCTCCGATGTTAAGTCCACGCCCCGTGGTGGGGCTCACGTCTGTCCGAGGAGGCTTCCAGCTCCATCGATGGAAGGTCGCAGAGCGCCCGGAGAATGTGATCCGGATATTCATCACATCTCCGGCAAAGTAAGAACCTGAAAAAATGTTTCCCCGATCTGCGGGAGGGAGGAGGAAGTGGGGGAGGGAGGAGGAAAATAAATTGAGTGAAAAATAGATTTGAGTGAGTAGAGGGGGAAGTGGGAGGGAGGACAGAGATGGAGGGGAGAGAGAGAGGGGAAGAGAGAGGGGACGGAGACGAGAGAATGAGAGGAGGGGTAGGAAAGTAGAGAGAGGAGAGAGAGAGAGGGATGAATTTTCAAGGAATTGCAGTTTTCACTTTCGGAGCATATTTGCAAGTTTGACCCCGGCGTCTGAAGAAGGGTCCCGCCCCGAAACGTTGCCTATTTCCTTCGCTCCATAGATGCTGCCTCACCCGCTGAGTTTCTCCAGCATTTGTCTCTACCACCTATTAAATTCAATCGTTAGTTAATTCCAGAGTGGTGGCGTTCGTGCATGCGGGCGTGGAGGGCGTGCGTGTGTGTGGGCACACAATACTCCATGTGTGGTCTCACCAGGGCCCTGTACAACTGCAGAAGGACCTCTTTGCTCCTATACTCCTCTTGTTATGAAGCCCAACAGGCCAATACTGTACACAATACTCCATGTGTGGTCTCACTAGGGCCCTGTACAACTGCAGAAGGACCTCTTTGCTCCTAGACTCAACTCTTTCTCTGTTTTCTTTAGTGGCCTTTCCAAATAAAATGAAAACATCTTTTACACTTTGTGGACAACTCGATATTTGAAATATGTTCTTCAACCAGTTTTGTCTCGTTTAGTTTAGAGATACAGCACGGAAACAGGCCCTTCGGCCCACCGAGTCCGTGCCGACCAGCGATCCCCGCACACTAACACTATCCTACACACATACACAGGGGGACAATTTACAATATTTGCCAGAAGCCAATTAACATACAAACCCGCACATCTTTTAAATTTGGTGTGTGGTTGGAATCCGGAGCGCCCGGAGAAATCCCACGCAGGTCACGGGGAGAACATGCAAACTCTGCACAGACAGCACCCGAGGTCGTGATCGAACCCGGGTTTCTGGTGCCGTGAGGCGGCGACTCTACCGCTGGGCCACAGTGATGCCAGAGAGGGAGGGAGGTGAATACTTATCTCTCTTCTCTCTTCTCTCTAACTATCTCCTCCTCCTCCTCATTTCTCGAACTCGTACAGAACTTTCTTCAAAAAGATTTCTGAAAACGTTTCAAAACTCGCCCAAACATTCTTCAACACTCATTCCCTCCTCTATCTATTCCCTCCTTCCCCTTCTTTTTCTTCTCCATCCCACCCTCAATGCACTAAAAAACAACCCCGGAACCAAAACCAGGGCGATTCACCCTCCACCCGGACGCCTGAGACCCGCCGTCCCACTTTGCCATCGTTTGTGCGCCGCTCTAAATCTTCCCCCCACCCGCCGGAAGCGCCTTTGTGGACGTGAGGTTCGTCACTCAACCGGAAGTGGAGCGGGAATGCAGCTGTGAAGAGCAGGTGAGAATAAAAGCGCCGACAAAAGCGAGAGAGGCAGCAATGCAGCCAGTGATGCATGCATTCCCTTTAATGCAGCAGAAGGCAGTTAAGGGAAGTTTTAACGCAGTTAATGCAGTTTTAACGCCCCCCTCTCTCTCTCCTTCTCCCTCCATCCCTGGTGAGACCACACACTAAGTATTGTGTGCAGTATTGGCCTGTTGGCCTTCATAACAAGAGGAGTTGAGTATAGGAGCAAACATGTCCTTCTGCAGTTGTACAGGGCCCTGGTGAGACCACACCTGGAGTATTGTGTGCAGTTTTGGTCTCCTAATTTGAGGAAGGACATTCTTAGTATTGAGGGAGCCCAGCGTAGGTTCACCAGGTTAATTCCCGGGATGGCGGGACTGTCATATGCTGAGAGAATGGAGCGGCTGGGCTTGTACACTCTGGAGTTTAGAAGGATGAGAGGGCATCTTATTGACACATATAAGATTGTTAAGGGTTTGGACACGCTAGAGGCAGGAAACATGTTCCCGATGTTGGGGGAGTCCAGAAACACGGGCCACAGTTTAAGAATAAGGCGTTGGCCATTTAGAACGGAGACGAGGAGAAACATTTCCACCCAGAGAGTTGTGAATCTGTGGCCATTTAGGACTCTCTCCCTCTCTCTCCCTCCATCTCCCTCTCTCTCCCTCTCCCCCTCTCTCCTCCCCCCTCTCTTCCCCCCTCTTCCCCCTCTTCCCCCTCTCCCCCCCCTCTCCTCCCCCCTCTCTCCCCCCATCTCTCCCTATCCCTCTCTCTCTCTCTCTCTCTCTCTCTCTCTCTCTCTCTCTCCCTCTCCCCCCCCCCTCTCTCTCTGCCCCTCTCCCTCCATCCCTGGTGAGACCACACCTGGAGTATTGTGTGCAGTTTTGTCCTGTTGGCCTTCATAATAAAAGGAGTTGAGTATAGGGGCAAACAGGTCCTTCTGCAGTTGTACAGGGCCCTAGTGAGACCACACCTGGAGTATTGTGTGCAGTTTTGGTCTCCCAATTTGAGGAAGGACATTCTTGATATTGAGGGAGTGCAGCGTAGGTTCACCAGGTTTATTCCCGGGATGGCGGGACTGTCATATGCTGAGAGGATGGAGCAGCTGTGCTTGTACACTCTGGAGTTTAGAAGTATGAGAGGTTATCTTATTGACTGGTTGGCATTTTTAATTTCGTTGTACATGTTTACATGTTATAATGACAATAAAGAGCAATTTCAATTATTGAAACGTATAAGATTGTTAAGGGTTTGGACACGCTAGAGGCAGGACACATGTTCCCTATGTTGGGGGAGACCAGAACCAGGGGCCACAGTTTAAGAATAAGGCATCGGCCATTTAGAACGGAGATGAGGAGACACTTTTCCACCCAGAGAGTTGTGAATCTGTGGCCATTTAGGACTGAGATGAGGAGAAACGTTTCCACCCAGAGTTGTGAGTGTGGGATGTTTTGCCTCAGAAGGCGGCGGAGGCTGGTTCTCTGGATGTTTTATTTCAAGAGAGAGCTAGATAGGGCTCTTAAAGATAGCGGAGTCAGGGGATATGGGGAGAAGGCAGGAACGGGGTCCTGATTGGGGATGATCAGCCATGATCACATTGAATGGCGGTGCTGGTACCAAAATAAAACTGGTACCAAAACCAGAATGGATCATTTTTGGAATATCGGAAGGTAACCCTGAACTAAACGTGTTTCAGAAGAATTTACTCAATTACGGGCTAATAATGGGGAAAAAAGCTCATACTTAAATTCTGGAAAAATGCGCCCACACCAACAATAAAAATGTAGATATCAAATATGTTTGAAACACTACATCTGGAAGAGATGAGATTCCTCTTAGCAGGCAACGCAGACCAATTCCAAAAGACGTGGTCTACGTTTCTGGAACTATTACAAGCATAAGGTGCAATAGTAATTTAAAAAATAAATAAATAAAAGGTACCAGGATCTGGCAACGGGGGGGTAAAACAACAAAAACAGACTTGGTTGGTAGTCCCTTTTCTGCGGAGTTTAATGTTATAATAGAGCGATTGTTTCTCCTTTCTTTTTCCTTCTTTTCTAGGGTCTACTTTCTTTCTTTCTTTACTTCTTTCTCTAACTTCTTTTCTAAGGGGCTTTCTTTTCTCAACACTCTCTTGCACCTTCACGACTCTTGCGCACTTTCCTTACTTCCTTTACTTCTATCTTTTTCTTAAAGCTCAAAAAATGAAGCGGTACAAAAAATGTATTAAGACATATGTGTTCTGTATTATTGTAACTTACCGTACTTCTAATAAAAACAAATTGAAATAAAAAAGAATGGCCTCGAAGGGCCTAATGGCCTCCTCCTGCACCTGTTGTCTATTGTCCAGTTAAGGTGATTTGTTGACTTGTTGTTTGACAAACTGCTGGAGAAACGCAGCGTATGGCTGCATCTATGGAGTGAAGGAAATGGTTCTTGAGTCTGAAGAAGGGTCTCGACCCGAATCGTCACCTATTCCTTCGCTCCATAGATGCTGCCTCACCCGCTGAGTTACTCCAGCATTTTGTGTCTACCTTCGAATTTCCAGCATCTGCAGTTCCTTCTTAAACGTTTAGACGACATTGTTGTCGCGTTTATTCCATTCAATTGCGGTTCTTACAAAGAACGAGTTCTTACAAATATCTGTCCTGGCCAATGGCAGTTCTATTTGCAGATCATTTCTCTTTCCTGTCCTATGTGTTGTGTACGTTATAACCATATAACCATATTACAATTACAGCACGGAAACAGGCCATCTCGGCCCTACAAGTCCGTGCCGAACAATTTTTTTCCCCTTAGTCCCACCTGCCTGCACTCATACCATAACCCTCCATTCCCTTCTCATCCATATGCCTATCCAATTTATACTTAAATGATACCAACAAACCTGCCGCCACCACTTCCACTGGAAGCTCATTCCACACCGCTACCACTCTCTGAGTAAAGAAGTTCCCCCTCATGTTACCCCTAAACTTCTGTCCCTTAATTCTGAAGTCATGTCCTCTTGTTTGAATCTTCCCTATTCTCAAAGGGAAAAGCTTGATCACATCAACTCTGTCTATCCCTTTCATCATTTTAAAGACCTCTATCAAGTCCCCCCTTAACCTTCTGCGCTCCAGAGAATAAAGACCTAACTTATTCAACCTATCTCTGTAACTTAGTTGTTGAAACCCAGGCAACATTCTAGTAAATCTCCTCTGTACTCTCTCTATTTTGTTGACATCCTTCCTATAATTGGGCGACCAAAATTGTACACCATACTCCAGATTTGGTCTCACCAATGCCTTGTACAATTTTAACATTACATCCCAGCTTCTATACTCAATGCTCTGATTTATAAAGGCTAGCATACCAAAAGCTTTCTTTACCACCCTATCTATATGAGATTCCACCTTCAAGGAACTATGCACGGTTATTCCCAGATCCCTCTGTTCAACAGTATTCTTCAATTCCCTACCATTTATCATGTACGTCCTATTTTGATTTGTCCTGCCAAGGTGTAACACCTCACATTTATCAGCATTAAACTCCATCTGCCATCTTTCAGCCCATTTTTCCAAATGGCCTAAATCACTCTGTAGACTTTGGAAATCCTCTTCATTATCCACAACACCCCCTATCTTGGTATCATCTGCATACTTACTAATCCAATTTACCACCCCTTCATCCAGATCATTGATGTACATGACAAACAACAAAGGACCCAACACAGATCCCTGAGGCACCACACTAGTCACCTGCCTCCAACCCGACAAACAGCCATCCACCATTACCCTCTGGCTTCTCCCATTCAGCCACTGCTGAATCCATCTTGCTATTCCTGCATTTATACCCAACAGTTTAACCTTCTTAACCAACCTTCCATGAGGAACCTTGTCAAAGGCCTTACTAAAGTCCATATAGACAACATCCACTGCTTTACCCTCGTCAATTTCCCTAGTAACCTCTTCAAAAAATTCAAGAAGATTAGTCAAACATGACCTTCCAGGCACAAATCCATGTTGACTGTTCCTAATCAGACCCTGTTTATCCAGATGCTTATATATATTATCTCTAAGTATCTTTTCCATTAATTTGCCCACCACTGAAGTCAAACTAACAGGTCTATAATTGCTAGTTTACTCTTAGAACCCTTTTTAAACAATGGAACAACATGCGCAGTACGCCAATCCTCGGGGACTATTCCCGTTTCTAATGACATTTGAAATATTTCTGTCATAGCCCCGGCTATTTCTACACTAACTTCCCTCAATGTCCTAGGGAATATCCTGTCATGACCTGGAGACTTATCCACTTTTATATTTTTCAAAAGTGTCAGTACTTCTTTTACTTTGAAACTCATAGTATCCATAACTACTCTACTCGTTTCCCTTACCTCACATAATTCAATATCCTTCTCCTTGGTGAATACCGAAGAAAAGAAATTGTTCAATATCTCCCCCATCTCTTTTGGCTCTGCAGATACCTGCCCACTCTGTTTCTCCAATGGACCAATTTTATCCCTCGTTATCCTTTTGCTATTAATATAGCTGTAGAAACCCTTTGGATTTACTTTCACCTTACTTGCCAAAGCAACCTCATATCTTCTTTTAGCTTTTCTAATTTCTTTCTTAAGATTCTTTTTACATTCCTTATACTCCACAAGCACCTCATTTACTTCATGCTGCCTATAATTATTGTAGATCTCCCTCTTTTTCCGAACAAGATGTCCAATTTCCCTTGAAAACCAGGGCTCTTTCCAATTTTTACTGTTTCCTTTCAACCGAACAGGAACATAAAGATTCTGTACTCTTAAAATGTCCCCTTTAAATGTCCACCATTTCTCTTCTACATCTTTCCCATAAAACAAAATGTCCCAGTCCACTCCTTTTAAATCATCTCGCATCTCATCAAAGTTAGCCTTTCTCCAATCAAATATCTCAACCCTAGGTCCAGTTCTGACCTTCTCCATAATTATATTGAAACTAATGGTATTGTGATCACTGGACCCGAAGTGCTCCCCAACGCATACCTCCGCCACCTATCCCGTCCTATTTCCTAACAGGAGGTCCAGCACTGCCCCTCATCTAGTAGGTACCTCTATGTATTGCTGCAAAAAAACTATCCTGCACACATTTTACAAACTCCAAACCATCCAGCCCATTTACAGAATGTGTTTCCCAGTCTATGTGTGGAAAGCTGAAATCTCCCACAATCACTACCTTGTGCTTACTACTAATATCTGCTATCTCCTTACATATTTGCTCTTCCAATTCTCGTTCCCCATTTGGCGGTCTATAATACACCCCTATACGTGTTGCTACACCTTTCCCACTTCTCAGTTCCACCCAAATAGCCTCCCTAGATGAGCCCTCCAATCTATCCTGCCAAAGCACTGCTGTAATATCTTCCCTGACTAGCAATGCAACACCTCCACCTCTTGCCCCTCCAATTCTATCACACCTGAAGCAACGAAATCCTGGAATATTTAGTTTCCAATCACAGCCCTCCTGCAACCATGTTTCACTGATCGCCACAACATCATACTTCCAGGTGTCTATCCAGACTCTAAGCTCATCCACCTTTCTTACAATGCTCCTAGCATTAAAATATGCACATTTAAGAAACCCCCCGTCTCTTCTTCTCTGTTTATTTTCTTTTTTTTCTTTCTCCTCTTGTGTCCGAGTGCTTCCCTTTTCTGCTTCCTGCCTCCCATTCTGTCTACTAGCTTTCTCTATTTGAGTCCCTCGCCCCAACCATTCTAGTTTAAAGTCTCCCCAGTGACCTTTGCAAATTTCCCCGCCAGGATGTTGGTCCCCCTCGGGTTCAAGTGCAACCCATCCTTTCTGTACAGGTCCCACCTTCCCCAAAAGAAGTCCCAATGATCCAGAAACTTGAATCCCTGCCCTCTGCACCAGTCTTTCAGCCACGCATTTATCCTCCACCTCGCTCCATTCCTACTCTCACTGTCGCGTGGTACAGGCAGTAATCCTGAGATTGTTACCTTTTTGGTCCTTTTCCTTAACTCTCCTCCCAACACCGTGAATCCTCCCTTCAGGACCTCTTCACTTTTTTTACCTTTGTCATTTGTACCAATATGTACCACTACCTCAGGCTCCTCTCCCTCTGATTTCAGGATATCTTGGACGCGTTGAGACACGTCCGAGACCTTGGCACCAGGGAGGCAGACCACCATCCTGGTCTCCCGACTGCGTCCACAGAAACGCCTATCCGACCCCCTAACAATAGAGTCCCCAATTACTATTGCCCTCTTCTTTTTTTCCCTACCTTTCGGAGCAACAGGGCCGGTCTCTGTGCTGGAGGCCCGTCCGCTGTTGCTACCCCCGGGTAGGCTGTCATCCTCATCCGTACTCAAACAGGAGTACTTATTTGCAAGGTGTACCGACATTGGAGTACTCCCTCGTTCCTGCCTCTGCCCCTTGCCCTTCCTTAGCGTGACCCACATGTCTCTCTCCCGTGGTGTTGGAGTGACCACCTCCCTATAACTCCCCTCTATGACCTCGTCACTCTCCCCGACCAGACAGAGGTCATCGAGCTGCTGCTCCAGGAACCTAATACGGTCCCTTAGGAGTCCCATCTCTCTGCACCTGGTGCAGATGTGGACGTCTGGAGGGCCATCTGACACCATGACCTCCCACATCTGACATCCAGAACAGTACACTGCTCTGGCTGTCATTCTCCCGCCTTACCCTGGATCCGATACCAGTATAATACAATAGAAACTGCTGGGAGAAATCAGCAGGTATCTGACACAAACAGCTGCTCCCTCTTGCCCTTTAAACTGAACCTTTATTATATAAACAAAAAAGCACTGTACCTTTAGCCCACTGTACCCTTAGCTCACTGTACCTTTACTAATGCACTGTACCTTTAGCCCACTGTACCTTTAGCTCACTGTACCTTTACTAATGCACTGTACCTTTAGCCCACTGTACCCTTGGCTCACTGTACCTTTAGCCCACTGTACCTTTAACCAGAAAGCAGAAATGCTAACCTGAGGTTGCACCCAATCAGCTGCTTCCTCTAGTCTGCTTCCGCCAATCAGCGGCTTCCGCCAGAACCCTCCCTATGGAGTGTGGAACGTTACAGACCTTGGTATAAAAGCCCCGACCCTCCCCCACTCGCTCCAACGGTCCAACAAGGTTTTTAACCTCAAACCGTGCGTAGAACTCGTTCAGTTCATCGGTAATACAGTTGCGGGTCCCGGGAGCGTGTGTAATACAGTTGCGGGGCCCGGGAGCGAGTGTAATACAGTTGTGGGGCCCGGGAGCGAGTGTAATACAGTTGTGGGGCCCGGGAGCGAGTGTATTACAGTTGTGGGGCCCGGGAGCGAGTGTATTACAGTTGCGGGTCCCGGGAGCGTGTGTAATACAGTTGCGGGGCCCGGGAGCGAGTGTAATACAGTTGCGGGGCCCGGGAGCGAGTGTAATACAGTTGCGGGGCCCGGGAGCGAGTGTAATACAGTTCCGTGGCCCGGGAGCGAGTGTAATACAGTTGCGGGGCCCGGGAGCGAGTGTAATACAGTTGCGGGGCCCGGGAGCGAGTGTAATACAGTTGCGGGGCCCGGGAGCGCGTGTAATACAGTTGGGGGGCCCGGGAGCGAGTGTAATACAGTTGCGTGGCCCGGGAGCGAGTGTATTACAGTTGCGGGGCCCGGGAGCGAGTGTATTACAGTTGCGGGGCCCGGGAGCGAGTGTAATACAGTTGCGGAGCCCGGGAGCGAGTGTATTACAGTTGCGGGTCCCGGGAGCGAGTGTAATACAGTTTCGGGGCCCGGGAGCGAGTGTATTACAGTTGCGGGGCCCGGGAGCGAGTGTAATACAGTTGCGGGGCCCGGGAGCAAGTGAATTGCAGTTGCGGGGCCCGGGAGCGAGTGTAATACAGTTGCGGGGCCCGGGAGCGAGTGTAATACATTTGCGGGGCCTGGGAGCGAGTGTAATACAGTTGCGGGGCCCGGGAGCGAGTGTAATACAGTTGCGGGGCCCGGGAGCGAGTGTATTACAGTTGCGGGGCTCGGGAGCGAGTGTAATACAGTTGCGGGGCCCGGGAGCGAGTGTAATACATTTGCGGGGCCCGGGAGCGAGTGTAATACAGTTGCGGGGCCCGGGAGCGAGTGTAATACAGTTGCGGGGCCCGGGAGCGAGTGTAATACAGTTGCGGGGCCTGGGAGCGAGTGTAATACAGCTGTGGGGCCCGGGGGGGGGGGGGGGAGAGAGGGGCACCAGCCCGGAAATGACGTCGCTGCCCTCCGCGAGCGGTAACGTTAAGAGCGGGGCGGAAGGCGGGACAGGAGAACAAGGTCAAGTGGACGAGGAGTTTGTGGAGTGTCTGTCTGCCTGTCTCCATCCCTCGTGGATTCCCAGAGCAGTTTGTACAGGAGCTGACCAGGGAGAAGGCAAGTCTGGCTGTTCAATGTCGTGCAATAAACCTGCTTAGATAAAGGCAAGTGGGGGTAAAATAGCCAGTCACCAAAATAATGGCCATTCATTTACAGGAATTAAACACTAAATTCCTTCTATTTGGCCCATAAATCCACGACAATGAGATTTAAAAATGATGCTATATTGTGAATTCTTGTGTGAATGTTTTTGGACACCGGCTATTTAAAAATGTTAAATCTTTTCTAAAGAAACGGATAACAGTTCTGTACTCCCCCAACATGGGGAACATGTTTCCTGCATCTACCCTGTCCAATCTCTCACTAATTTTATACGATTCTATAAGATTCCCACATCCTTCTGAATTCCAGTGAATACAAACCCAGTCAACCAATTCTTTCAACATATGTCAGTCCCGCCATCATCATCATTTCCTGAGAAGGCTGGCATTTTCTTTCATTATTGATAACACAACATGAATTCTGAAGAATTCTGAAGAACACAGTCAGGTCAGGAAAAACTTGCTTTATTTGTTAGGCAAGGCACAAATATGTTAAGACTTTATTAAAAAAAAAACACACTTTAAAATGCTTTTAAGTGTTTGGGCCAGTGGCAGCCAGCTGGTACTGTGAGCAGTCGGCTGTGTGCAGCTTGGCTCACTTTTGCATATTCACTTGGGTACATTATGAATGAGAAGATGCTGGTACTGTTGCTTGTCTGCTCCTCGACAGGGCTAAGGAGGGCTTGTATTAGGAACACTTCTCCATCCGTCTCCCACCACGGATGGCTGTCCTGCTGAGTTCTACCGGCACTTTGGAGGGGAATGGCCAGGCAACGTGTCGGGTCTGAACATTTCTATGGACTCATGGAGTTGGGGGGGGGGGGGGGAAGCAGGAAAATAGAGTTGGGGTCGGGACAGGCTCCAGGATTTCATTTGGATGAGGGGAGTCTCCTCAAATTGGAGAATTCTGTGTTCATGTCTGGTCTGTAAGCTGTGAGGTGCTGTCCCTCCAGTTTGTGTGTCACCTCACTCTGGCAATGGAGGAGGCCCAGGACAGAAAGATCAGTGTGGGAGTGGGAAGGGGAGTTAAATTGCTTGGCAACCGGGAGATCCAGCAGGCCTTGACGGACTGAGCACAAGTGAAGGGTGAAATTTACGCCTAGTCTAGATACAGGAACAGGAGATGCTGGTTTACAAAAAGAGACACAATCTCCTGGAGTAACTTGCACCTCTGGAGAGCATGGACAGGCAACATTCTAGGTCAGGACCCTTCTTCAGACTGCTTGTTGTGGGGGGTGGAGAAAGGGAGAGGTGGGAGTGGTCACCTTAGATTGCCTTCCCTCTACAGATGCCGCCTGACGTACTGAGTCCCTCCACCGCTTTAGAGGGAATGGACAGACGACATTTTGAGTCAGGACCCTTCTTCAGACTGAGTGGAGAGGGTGGGGGGAGGAAGCTGGAAAAGCGAGTTGGGGGCTGGACAAAGCCTAGAAAGTGATAGGTGGATACAGAATGCTGGAGTAACAGCGGGACAGGCAGCATCTCTAGAGAAAAGGAATGGGAGAAGTTTCAGGCTGAGTCCCTTCTTCAGAAGTGATAGGTGGATACAGGTGAGGGAGACACAAGAAACTGCAGATTCTGGAATCTTGCATAGAGCACAATTTAGTGAGATGCACAGAATCACTTGCCCAGACTGGGGGAATCGAGGACCAGAGGACATGGGTTCAAGGTGAAGGGGAAAAGATTTAAAAGGAAACTGAGGGGTAACCTTTTCAAACAGAGGGTGGTGGGAGTATGGAAAAAACTGTTAGAGGAGGTAGTTGAGGCTGTGACTATCCCAAGAAACAGTTAGACAGTTACATAGATAGGACAAGTTTGGAGGGATATGGACCAAACACAGGCAGGTGGGACTAGTGTAGCTGGGACATGTTGGTCAATGTGGGCAAGTTGGGCCGAAGGGCCTGTTTCCACACTGTATCACTTTATAACTAACAGAGTGCTGGAGAAACTCAGCGGGTCAGGCAGCATCTGTGGAGAACATAGATCGGTGACATTCACAGAGTACAGGAGTAACTCAGCAGAACAGGCAGCATCTCTGGAGACAAGGAATGGGTGACATATCGGGTCAACACTGAAGATGGGGTCTCGACCCTGAAACATTATCCATTTCTTCCCGCCTTTTGTGTCTACTTAAACAGCGCCTATCTATCCACGTGGCGGTGTGCCAGCAGGCTGGAGGAGCGGGCAAAGGTCTTGCTGCAGAGAGGGTAGATGAAAGGGCGCTGGCCGGTGTGGACTCGTCAGTGGTCCAGCAGGTGGTCAAGGCGGGTGAAACCCTCGCCACACTCAGCGCACACAAAGGGTCTCTCTCCTGTGTGTATCCGCTGGTGCTCCCGCAGCCCCGTGCTCTCTTGTCACAGTGAGAGCGGCCGACGTGAGTCCGCCGGTGCTGCCGCAACCCCCGCGAGCTGTCAAACTCCTCACCACAGCACGGGCAGTCGTAGGGCTGGCCACTGGTGTGCACGTGCTGGTGAGGGAGGGCGTGGGAGGCCATGGCAAAGCGCTCTCCACACACCGGGCTGGGGACGGGACGGTCGCCGGCGTGCACCCGCTGGTGGGACAGCAGATAGGTGGAGCGGGTGAAGCCCTTGCCGCAATGGGCGCAGGTGTAGGGGCGCTCGCCGGTGTGGGTGTGCTGGTGCTGCTGCAGGCTCCTGGACTGGGTGAAGCTCTTGCCGCACTGGGCACAGGTAAAGGGACGCTCGCCGGTGTGGGTGCGCTGGTGATACAGCAGGCGGTCTGAGCGGGTGAAGCCCTTGCCGCACTGGACGCAAGTGTAGGGGCGCTCCCCGGTGTGGGTGTGCTGGTGCCTCAGCAAGTTGCTGGAGTGGGTGAAGCCCTTGCCGCACTGAGCGCAGGTGAAGGGGCGCTCCCCGGTGTGGGTGCGCTGGTGCCTCAGCAAGTTGCTGGAATGGGTGAAGCCTTTGCCGAACTGCGTGCAGGTGAAGAGGTGCTCGCCGGTATGGGTGAGCTGATGCAGCACCAGGTTGCCGGATTGGGTGAAGTCCTTGCCGCTCTGGGCACATGTGTAGGGGCGCTCGTTGGTGTGGGTGCGCTGGTGCACCAGCAGGTGACTAGACTGGGTGAAGCCCTTGCCGCAGTCGCTGCATGTGTAGGGGCGTTCCCCGGTGTGCACGCGGCTATGCCCCTTCAGATCCTTGGACGACTTGAAGCCTTTGCCGCAGTCGGAGCAGGTGAAGGGCCGCTCACTGCTGTGCACCCGCTGGTGCTCCCGCAGCCTCGACAACTGGGTAAAGCTCTCGCCGCATGTAGAGCAGCCATAGGGCTTCTCGCCCGTGTGCACCCACCGGTGGGCCTTCAGCACATCCGCCCTCTTGAAGCTCTTGCCGCACTCTATGCAGTTGAAGGGGCGTTCTATCATGTGCACCCGCCGGTGGGCCTCCAGCTTGCTCGGGTACTGCCAGACCTTGCCACACACGTCGCACTCATAACGCTTCTCCTTGTTGTGCCCCGTCATGTTGTCCTCCATCGAAGATCAGCCCTTGAAGCCCGGCCCGCACACCGTGCAGATGGGGGCTCACCGGCACCCTGGCCGCCCTCAATGGCCGCTCACGTTCCTGTCTCTCCGTCCACAGCAACGGCTCCTAAACCCTGCAGGAGGGGAACACTGAGGGTCAACAAGCTGGCAAACAGGACATTCCTAGCACATATTGGGTGCGTTTATGGCGGAGGAAACCATTATATAATTCCGCGCTGCACACTGGCGCAGCGGTACAGTTGTAAATTAATTGGCCTCCACAAAATAGCTAAATTGTCCCCAATGTGCGTAGGATAGTGCTAGTGTACGGGGTGATCGCTGGTCGGCGCGGACCCCATGGGCCAAAAGATCTGTTGTTGCCGCGCTGCATCTCTAAATTAAACTAAACCAAAGAAGGGTGTCGACCCAAAACGCCACCCATTCCTTCTCTCCACAGATGCTGGCTGACCTGCTGAGTTACTCCAGCACTTTGTGTCTATCTTCTCCACAGATGCTGCCTGATCCGCTGAGTTACTCCAGCACTTTGTCATAGAGTCATGGAGTGATACAGTGTTGGAAACAGGGCCCTTCGGCCCAACTCGTACCCGCACTCCTAGATCCCTCGGCTCTACCCATTCCGCAAGGCTCAGAGTTCAGATTCCTAATGAGACCACACCTGGAGTTTTGTGTGCAGTTTTGGTCCCCTAATTTGAGGAAGGACATTCTTGCTATTGAGGGAGAGCAGCGTAGGTTCACCAGGTTAATTCCCGGGATGTGGGGGACTGTCATATGCTGAGAGAATGGAGCGGCTGGGCTTGTACACTCTGGAGTTTAGAAGGATGAGATGGGATCTTATTGAACCATATAAGATTGTTAAGGGTTTGGACATGCTAGAGGCAGGAAACATGTTCCCGATGATGGGGGAGTCCAGAACCGGGGGCCACACAGTTTAAGAATAAGGGGTAAGCCATTTAGAACAGAGACATGGAAACACTTTTTCAATTTCAATTCAATTCAATTCAATTCAATTCAATTCAATTTATTGTCATTTGGACCCCTCACAGAGTTGTGAGTTTGTGGACCTCTCTGCCTCAGAGGCCGGTTCTGTGGATACTTTCAAGAGAGAGCTAGATAGGGCTCTTAAAGATCGTGGAGTCAAGGGATATGGGGAGAAGGCAGGAACGGGGAACTGATTGGGGATGCTCAGCCATGATCACATTGAATGGCGGTGCTGGCTCCAAGGGCCGAATGGCCTACTCTTGCACCTATTGTCTAT